>NW_027104048.1:778272-870537 GCF_902728285.1 Clytia hemisphaerica
TAGATCCACAGGTCCAGAGATTTAGAATTAAGGACATACATAGAGGATGGTTATATCGCCCTATAGATCCACAGATCCAGAGATTCAGAGATAAAATATACATAGATGATAGTTACATCGCCCTATAGATCCACAGGTCCAGAGATTTAGAATTAAGGACATACATAGAGGTTGGTTATATCGCCCTATAGATCCACAGATCCAGAGATTTAGAGATAAAGGACATACGTAATTGATAGTTATATCGCCCTATAGATCCACAGATCCAGAGATTCAGAGATAAAGGACATACATAGAGGATGGTTATATCGCCCTAAAGATCCACAGATCCAGAGTTTCAGAGATAAAGGACATACATAGAGGAAAGTTATATCTCCCTATAGATCCACAGATCCGGAGATTCAGAGACAAATGACATACATAGAGGATAGTAATATCGACCTGTAGAGCCACTTAATTATGGATATAAATCTCTCGATGTAGGTCTTGCACAATATAAAGTCAGGGTAGAATATATGGTTTTTTCAAATCTTATGTGGATAACTAACATATGAGTATGATTATATAATTTTTAGATTATCTTTTAACATTTTATCTGTGTACATAATTGTTCTTTTGTCTAAATGAATTTCTTTTTAGTTTTCTCGATTGATATTAAATTTTTAATAATAACCGAAGTTTTTGTATCAGTCTTTTGGTTGATGTTTTATTAATATTTTCTCTAGCTGAGAAAATATGCAGACAACTCTTATTAGGATTGGGAATAAGCAAAATAAAATAGTAAAAAATAATAAAATAAACAATAAAATAAGATAAAAAAATAACAACAATAAAGAAATGTTTTTTCACTCATTAAGAAGCAACCCTTTTTTTTCGAAATATAACTTCAATTTGTTATTGTAATAATGACGTCAGCTGTGATTCTTACACAGGCGATTTACCCCTTTAATTCAATAACACCCCTGACCGTTTATGACACACACCCACTCGAAAAATATTGTCCCCAATTAAACGAAGTTTAATTTCTTATTTGAGATATAGAAACTCTCTTAAACATCAAAGTTTTGAAATTCTCTAATGGATTTTTGAGCTGTAAATTATAGAATCTACCCGTTAAATAACATTTTTTCTATCAGAATTTGGGTTCTTCCTTTTAGGACCCCAATAGGAGTGTCTTCCATACGTACGCAAAGAATTTCCAAATATTTGACTCCCCCTTGTAGACAGAGAACAATAGAAATGACGTCATTCAAACAATACGTAGACAAACACTTTTGTCCAAACCCCCTTCTCCCTCTTCACTGCGTATGTACTAAATACATGGCCTCACAACTAGATACAACTTTTATCAGAACATCCAAAATTTGTGAAGCCATTAACTTTCTCAACTTCTTGAGTTTCAAGCCTAAAAATGTTCTTGTTTTCACCATTTTATAAATATGTTTGTTCGTTTTCCTAAGAAATTTAGTGTTTTAAGGTCCACAAAGCCTAAAAATGTTTTATACTTGTTCTATTAACATTTTGGCTATCGAAACCTTTTGCTCTTATATAGTTTGTTTTTTGCCCCCGCAGGAGCGTAGCGACGAGGAGGCACTCATAGTTTCACGCATAGATATTGGACTGGAATCTCGAAATTTTGTTGCGCGTTTGTTTTGTCGCCCAAGCATCCCCGTAGTTAGTCTCTTCCGTAAATGTCCGGGACGGTAGTATACGTATTTTCATATTACGTTATATGCTATTAGTATTCCCATTATTACATATTACAATTTTAGTTTTGATTTAGCTTTGAAAAGCTGAAGCGAGTGTTATAAATGCAAATCATAACAGTGTATTATATAACACGAATTACAATATTACTTGTGCAAATCAAAACAAACAAAATGGCAGACTGGTTATGACGATGATCTGATTCATTGACTGGAAAAAGTGTTTTGTATGTCAAATTTTGTTTCTTGGAGGATATTGACTATTGATTAGTATTTCATCTTTTGTTAATATTTCTATTTGTCTCGTTTAGATCAAAACATTCAATAGAAATGAACATAAAATAATTAAATGTTGGTCATTGAATGATTTTTATCCATGTTTTGATCATCATCACTTGTGACTTGGAGTATTTTCATCGCTGATTCAGCCAAGATGACAATCCTCGACTGCCCGATACCTGGTTGTGGATTCCAAACTGCAGATGTAGACGTAATTGGTGCAGCAGCAATCCTTAATGTGCATTCGCATACTCACACCAATGTCAACCCAGCACCTGCAATCCAGAGGTCAACCGCCCCAAAGCTGGTACGACCCAAAATACAGCACAACTCAACATGCGAAGATTGGAACGCTTTCATAAGGCGTTGGGATACGTTTCGAATTGGTACCGCTATCACCGATCAGGCTGCCCCTAGCCAGCTTCTTGAATGTGCTGACGAAAAGCTCGGCAACATCGTACTCCGCGCACATCCCAACTTTACCACCAAAACTTTGGTCGACGCACTTGCCACATTGAAATCAATCGCTGTGATCCCGGTCGCACTTGGTGTCCTCCGATCCGAGCTGGCTGCTATGAGGCAGGATCCAGACGAATCGTTTCGTACCTATGCCGCTAGAGTACAAGGTAAGGCAGAAACGTGCGAATTCAAAACTGCCTACCATACAAACTGTTCAAACTGTAATACTGCAATTAACGGAGATGTCTATTACACTGATGACGTCATCCGAGATGTTCTTTTGAATGGGATTTCCGATATGGATATCCGACGTGAAGCCCTGAGTACCGAGAATATTCAAACAAAACCAGTCACAGACGTAATTGCATTCGTTGAGACGAGGGAGACTGCTAGGAACGCTAATCCTGCACCTTCCATATCAGCCCTTTCGGAATATCGCAAATCCCGACGTGATCCCAAACGACCTCCTAAAAATGCTGGACAATCACCAAGTACATTTGAACAGTCGCTGATGGCCAACTGTCCGGATTGTGGTTCATCCTTCCACCTCTATACTAAGAAAGCCCGTGGTTGGAACAAGCGCCCCTATGCCAAATGTGAGGGATGCTGGAAGAAAGACCGCTCATCCAGTCCGCCAAAGCAGACAAGCACATCCAATGCCATATCGTTCAATCCTGATGATACTCTCGGCCAAATCTCAAGTATCGAGTACCCGACTGATGTGACCGTTGCCACCAACAAGAAACCCACAACCATGAGCCACCAACCATTCACGAAAAGTGGCTGGAAAAAGGCAAAGACATCCGACCATCCCAAAGTTAACCTTACCATTGCTATGAGGACATCTCCATCAAAATCAACCGAGGTCACTGCTGTAGCAGATACAGGCGCCCAATCCAACCTGTGGGCTTTGAAAGACTTTCTTAAAGCAGGCTACAAGTTATCTGACCTATCACCCGTTTCGCTTTCCCTTAACGCAGCAAACAAGTCTCCTATTCATATAGAAGGCGCATTCCGTGCCACTTTTACAGGACAATCCCTTAACGGGAGAAAAGTACTATCCCATTCAGTTGTGTATGTGAGCCGTGATGTCACAACGCTATACCTATCATATGATACAATGGTTGATCTCGGAATCGTTAACCGCGACTTCCCTCGAATTGGACAGTACTCTGCTAACTCCAAAGCTGAGCAGGTACCTTCAACAATCCAAGACGCAAGTATATGTGGAGTGTCAAACGTTGATGGAAGTCTATGTCAATGCCCAAAACGCACAGCAGTCCCTACACGTCCGAAAGTCCTTCCGTTTCCGTGTACGCCAGACAACAACAACAAAATGCGTAAATGGCTGCTCCAGACTTATGGTAGCACCTCTTTCAACACGTGTCCCCATCAAACGTTGCCTTCCATGGATGGACCACCAGTCGAAATACACATGAGAGATGATGCCATCCCCGTTGCACGTCACAAGGCAATCCCAGTTCCGCTACACTGGCAAGAGCAGGTACACAAAGACCTACTGCGAGATGAGTCCCTCGGCGTAATAGAGAGAGTCCCGATCGGAGAGCCTGTGGAATGGTGTCATCATATGGTCATTACCCGGAAACCTGATGGCACACCAAGACGAACCGTTGACTTGTCCCCACTCAACAAATGGTGCAAAAGAGAGACCCACAATTCAGAATCGCCCTTCCACCTCGCCAGAAGAATTCCCCGTAACACCTGGAAAACCGTTACCGACGCGTGGAATGGTTTTCACAGCGTGCCACTCCGTGAATCGGATCGACGCCTAACAACCTTTATCACGCCCTTTGGACGCTGGCGATACAAGAGAGCACCCCAAGGATTTTTGTCTTCTGGAGACGGATACAATCGCCGATTCGAAGCCGTCTTAGCTGATATCCAACGTAAAGAAAGAATTACCGACGACACCCTTATCTACGACAACGACCTTGAAGAGCATTGGTGGCGAACAATAGATTTTCTAACGACTGTCGGCAGAGCTGGTATCGTCCTGAATCCTCTAAAATTTCAGTTTGCTGGTAGATCAGTTGACTTTGCAGGCTTCCGCATAACAGACGACAGAATTGAGCCCCTTCCCAAGTACTACAACGCCATACAGAACTTCCCAACACCTTCGAGTACAACCGACATCAGAAGCTGGTTCGGCCTTATCAATCAAGTTGGGAACTATGCACAACTTCGCGAACACATGGAGCCCTTCCGCCCCTTCTTGTCACCAAAGCATCCATTCAAATGGACACCAGAGCTTGACCATGCCTTCCGAGCATCCAAAAACGCAATCGTTGAAGCAATCAAGTCTGGAGTAGAGATTTTCGACCTCAACCGTACCACATGCCTTAGAACTGACTGGTCGAAGCATGGGATTGGTTATTTTCTCCAACAGAAACATTGTGACTGCTCTAATCTAGCACCAACCTGTTGCCAAGATGGTTGGCGAATTACGTTAGCGGGGTCCCGTTTCCTTAAACCATCCGAAGAACACTATGCACCAATTGAAGGAGAAGCCCTTGCAATTACATGGGGGCTCGAACAGACAAAGTACTTTACATTAGGCTGTGATAAATTAACAGTTGCAACAGATCACAAGCCCCTCGTCAAAATTTACGGTGATCGAACGTTAGATGAGATCCACAATACGAGACTCTTTCGTTTGAAACAGAGAAGCCTCCCTTGGTACTTTGGCGTCATCCACGTGCCCGGAAAAATGAATCTTGCTCCAGATGCCACATCCCGCCACCCATCACACAACGATGACGATGATGTTCAAGATCCCCTGATGCCCGAATTCGTCGTGGTAGCTGCCTTCCACAATCAAACTGAGAAACTTACTTCGATCACCTGGGATCGTCTATCCTCCGAGACAGTGCGTGACTCCGACCTGTCAACTGTCTGTGAAGCTGTCCTGGCTGGGTTCCCGAACACCTTCAAAACGAATCCTGCCACTTCACCATTTTGGCAATATCGTGACAACCTGCACGTAACCGATGGGGTATTGATCTATAACGACCGTGTTGTCATCCCCGCGTCCCTACGTCCCGCTGTTCTAGACGCCTTACATGCAGCTCACCAAGGAGTGTCAACAATGGGTCTCCGTGCACGATCAACTGTCTTCTGGCCTGGCATGACCTTCGATATCGAACAGCGGCGACAATCATGCCAGGAATGCATCCGCAACGCTCCATCCCAACCGTCATTGCCTACACAACCTGGCCCACCACCTACAACACCGTTCGAGCTGACGTATGCTGACTTCTTTGATTGCGTCGGACAACATTATTTAGTAGTTGGTGATCGTCTATCTGGCTGGTCCGATGTGTTCCAGGCACCCAAAGGCTCGCCACAGGCAGGATCCGATGGCTTAATCACCTGCCTTCGAAACTACTTCGCCCGCTTCGGTGTTCCTGAGGAGATATCCAGCGATGGTGGCCCCGAATTTACCTCAAACGCAACCCAAGATTTCCTCAACCGATGGGGAGTGAAGCACAGAATCTCGTCCGCCCACTATCCACAGTCAAATGGTCGTGCCGAGGTTGCTGTCAAATCAGCCAAGCGACTACTCCGCGCCAACACTGGACCAGCAGGAACCCTCGACACTGATCGCTTTTTGAGGGCAATGATGCAGCTACGCAATACACCAGATCCTGACTGCCAACTATCACCTGCAGAGATTGTGTTTGGTCGGCCTATCCGAGATGCCTTCGCATTCGTTAATCGGCTCGAAAAATTTAGCAACAAACACATTCGTCCAATTTGGCGCGAGGCATGGCAGCAGAAGGAAGAAGCACTGCGTCAAAGGTTCCACCATGCAGCAGAAGAACGAAACCTCCACTCTCGCTCCCTACCAAGTCTTCATCTTCATGACCGATGCTACATTCAAAACCAGTACGGAAACAACCCAAAGCGATGGGATCGTTCAGGTACGGTCGTCGAAATCCATGGTCACGACAGCTACACTCTGAGAGTCGATGGTACTGGTCGCCTTACAAGACGTAACAGACGCTTCCTCAGACGGTTCGAACCTGCTTCTGTCAACATCACCCGCGATGTGTTCACTGGTCATACCCTTCCTTGTCTTTCTACGAAGCCAATCGTGCAACAACGCAATACACCAACAACGACAGTGACTGGGGGTCCGGCTTTGTTTCCGTCACCATTACTCAACGCCCCGAACGATCCGCGAGCTGATGTTACCATTCGTCAAGAAACAGCTACCGACACACGTTCATCTCACCCTCATCCCTCCAGTAACCAGTCGCCAACCAACATTGCCCAGCCTCCGACTTCGACAGCTACTCAACAATCTGATCCCCCGGAGAGTCCAGCTGGCCCCTCCTCTCCCCCCAGACCACGTCGTATCAGTAAGGCACCACGTCGCTATGTGCCAGAATCAGGACTGTGGGAGTAAATTTAACTCCGTTAAAACGAATTAAACTGGCGGGGGATGGAGGATATTGACTATTGATTAGTATTTCATCTTTTGTTAATATTTCTATTTGTCTCGTTTAGATCAAAACATTCAATAGAAATGAACATAAAATAATTAAATGTTGGTCATTGAATGATTTTTATCCATTTCTTGTCTTTGAAAATGAATAATAACTACTGTAATTTAGTCAGAATTTCATTTCAGCAATGATTTCAATTCTTTTTCCGGAATCTTTAAAGAAATTTGCTCAAGTTTTCAAATGTACATTTGATATTTTTGTTCAAACTCTAATTTATCTTTGTCTTTTATTTTATTAATAACTGCTACCTTTATTGTTTATAGAGCTTCTCGAGCTTTAAATACCATCATATGGTCCTAACTCGAGAAAGTCCTTCTTAACTTAGTAAAACAAGATACCGGCAAAGTACAAAAAAGTTGAATGTATGCATATGTAAAGTTGAATCCAAAAGTGGTTGAATGAATGTTGAATGTCAATCAATGTAAACAAAGTTTTACTTTTTCTGGGGGTCTTCAAAATAGATTTACCTCACTTAGAGTTTTTTCACTGTTTTTTCACTGTTTTTTCAGTGTGGTAAATCTATTTCACAAACCTGCAAAAAGTTTGTTTACATTCGTTTAACTTTACATGCGCACATTCAACTTTTTCATGCAGTAGTGATAGCCTAAATAACTTACGCTCAAGTGGTTTGGTGAAATAGCTCCAATTCTCCGAAGGCATTTAACGGTGGTTAGACTAGGTACACAGACAGCCATACAGAAACACCATAAAGTGAAAGTATATATAGCTATAAACTCAAAAAGTCTAGCTTCCTGAAGGCACGTCTCTTCATTGTCTGCGCTGGGATCATCCTAATGGCTTCAATCCTTTCAGCTTGGAGAAAAGGTTGCATCATGAAAAAGTACTATGCACTTGAAAAAAAATTTAGGCGCATTTCAACTTTTCTCGACTGTACGTCTGAATGGACCACAATGGCATTCCTTTATTTTTCTTTTGACCAATAAAATAGAAGATTTCGTTTGAGAAGTGCAATCACAGCTTACGCAAGTGGAGGCCGGGCCTTAACTAGGATTGGTTTCTATTTCACCCTATGTAAGAAATTTTTGAAATATATTTTTGAGAAGCTTTTCCAATTTTCCTTAAATTTTATTAAATTATCAAGCTGCGAATTCTTCAAGTATTTTGTTAATGGATTATAATTTTTTTTTCAAGCAAATGCCTCAATCAATCAATCAATCAACCAATCAATCAATAATTAAATCAATCAATTATTCCTGATTATTCTTTAATGTTTTAATCTTTAATGCATTGAAGCTTTATAGGTGCTTGACATGATCTTTATGTGGGGGGGGGGCATTTAGTGAAAGCTATGACTAGTATAAAAAAGCTGTAAAGAACCTGTCAGCTTATGATGGTACCGAGTAAAGCTCGACCTTACTTTTGCACATTTTACATATTTGTTACTCCATCAGGAAAATCAATAAGAATTAACTATTTCTAAGCTGAGAATTTCATCTTTCACCATGGTCCTACTTGGCGGTACTGGGTTTTCGGCGCTGATGGTACGTGGCAGTGGTACGCTTTCATTATACTCAAGGGATTTGTTTCTATATTCAAGTAAGAAAAATCATCACCCAGAATAAAAAAGTGACTAAGTTTCCGAGGGCTTGGACCGCTATTTTGAGCCACAGAATACTTTTCGGAGGGCTACGACCGCTAAAGTAGGGCTTGGGCCGCTGGCGCAATCAGAGAATTCTAAAAAGAGGGCTTGGACCGCTAAATGAGGGCTTGGGTCGCTTACGGAAAAAAATTTTGCGACGACATGTGCCGCTAAAAAATTGCCTTTCAAAATCGGACTTTTACAGTATGCATCTCTTGAGCAGTAAGTAGTAAGTAAGTAAGTCTGCGACCGTAGTCGGAGGCGGCTCGAAGGCTCCTCTTTGGATAGCTATCTACTTGAAGCTAGAGGAGGGTCCCATTCCTGGATTGCTCCACTTACATTGATCCCTTTTTTAATTGCTGAGCACGAAGCAGAAAGGCATCAAGTGCCATTTTGGAAATACTTGGTATGACCCAGCTGAGGGTTGAACCCACAACCTTACGCACAGTAGCCGGATGCTCTACCACTGCACTATGGTCTTGAGCAATGAAAACCGAAAGTTTCTGACCATTACATCGTAGTTTTATTTCATATCTTATTTTGCTGAAGCCACCTAAAAATGAGCCTGAGATATCGACACAATGTTCAATAGAAATCAAAATTGGTGTGAATCAAAACTATAGATACATCAAATTTTTACTGTCAGACTTGCAATTCAGCAGTCCCCAAACACACCCTTACAGTGTATCCAGCTAAAAGAAGACCCTTGTAGTGCACTCTATTAAAAGTACACTTTTACAGTGCATTTCGAGGGTCTTGAAAAACCTACCATTCAAGGGTGGCACATGCTGTAGGTTATATTTTCAAAAACTTTGAAGGCATTATCGAAAAATTTCTTGATCATTAAGAGAGCTTTTCAAAATATATAGGTATACTTTAGTCAAAAGCACTGACCTTGCCGGCCGACGGGGACGTGCCGCTAGAGTTTGAAAAGTGGAGCCTGTCAGGTATGAATGTTTGGTAAATTTGGGACCCTGTCGGAAGGGTCACCTTGAAAAGTTGCAAAAATGACGAAATGTAGACAAAAGATTCAAAAATTTACTAATTTCCACCCTGAAAATTGTCCAAAATAACCAAAAGACGACCCTGTCAGGTACAAATGATGAAAATTGGTAAATTTGGAACCCTGACAGATATCGTCAGAGCCTAAAAAAGGGATCCTGACCAGCGACACGTCCTCTTACCCAATTTCCTCACCGTGATTCATCCTACTCTAGAAAAATATTTTAAAAAGCCGAGATAAATCTTTGTTGATCAAGTTCAATAAAAGTTGCTGACTAGCATGCTATGACTATATTGATTGATTCCATTCAAAAGGCTTCGAAATAATAGAAAAGAAAATACCATAATCCTTTTTTTAAGACGTGTGTGTTATATGTTATTGAGGTATTACATTAGAACGTAATATATACTCTTCTCAATGAGAAATTTGTGTATAGTTTAATGATAATTTTGTCTGGTTGACTAAACTTTTATGGTACTCAATTCTATGTTATTTTGAATGTACCAGAGATGTTTTGACAGGTTAGGATAGAAACCATAGAAAGATTAAAACACTGGCCAGCCCGTAGAGAGCATCGTTCATTATTCAAAGATAAATGTCAGAATTTTCGTTTATGTTATTTCTAAAACTTGTTTCTCCTAGTTTCGTCTAGTTAAAGCCTGTATTCAAGACTAGGACACACGGCTTACGGCAATATAGCGTTTTCGGCGCTTTAAAGATTTTCTTTATTTTGCAATTTTTAAGTTTGCTTTAGTTATTCAGTCACAATTCATCATCAGATTTATATTATTTATGACTAAATCAAACTAGTTTACCATTTCTAGAATAAGTTCTCCTCCCAAGGGGGTTTTAAATACTAGGTGGGTGCGACCGCTGTTTGAGAATCGAAATTTTCTGGTTGAACTTGTGAAAAAACCGAAAATTGGCGAGTTCTTTTCGAACATTTTTGGGTGACAAAAAATCGGGATCGGGATCTTCCAAGGCTCTTTCTTACAGCTTTCAAAAGTGTTTGATTTTTGATATAGCTGATTCACACACACGCAACAACCTTCTACTCAGACTCATGTTTGAAGTCGGCACTTTTTTTCCGGACACCCTGTTATGGTTTTGATTAATTCCCTTTCCCAATTAATAACTCTAATTACTGTTAATAGCTCTTAACGACGACATGTTTTTTTTATAAGAACAAACTATATAAGAACATTAGGCTTTGAAGGCCTAAATATTGAGAACAATTTAAGAACATTTTAAGGCTTTTGAAGACTATAAACACCTAATTTCTTTGAAAAATGGACAAAAATACATAAAAAATAACGAAAATAAGAACATCTTAAGAACATTTTTAGGCTTGAAACTTAAAAATATTGGATGTTCTTATAAAGAAACGTGTACGTCACTCAAAGAATAGCGTGATTTATTAAAGTGCTCTGCTGTGCTCTTTGAATCCCAACAGTTATTATAATTAGCAATCTTTTGAAAGAGAAAAAAATAATATGAAATTTAGTCATAACTTTGTATTTAATTATGTAACATTATGCAACGGTATTTCTTCTTTTATGGCTTTATTTAAATGACGAACTTTAAAGTTTAGGTCGTATCCGTAACATGTGGGTGTATTTATCAATTTATTAGGTAAAACTGCATACTCAGCAATTTTAATCTTCAAGCGAATAACTTTTTTTTTCAATATTGAGTGCGATTTTTTATAAGGTTTGTCTTTCACTCTGAGTTGTTAAATTATGTATATTGTTTTTGTAGTACATAGTACATATAAATGAATTAGTTTAAATTGTTTTAGCTTGGTAAATATATTATATAATTCAATCATCGTTGAAAGGTTGTACTTGAAAGATTTTGTGAGAAATCACACAGATTTCAAATGTAGAAAATTTTACTTTGCTTTTATTTCTGTAATTAAGTGGATGTTTTTTTCATATATTTTGTACGCTACAATCCTTCAAGGAATATTTGAGACAAAGGGGAGTTCCCGGTGTAATTTTGAACACCACAATTGATTTTTAAGCGCCTTAAACTACAGTTGGAAAGTAGAGTTTTAACTCTGAGTTTTAACATGAGACTTAAGACTTAGGAGCTTAGGATCTCTGGATTTAAAAGCTCAAATTTGCTCGAATGAGGCTTGGAATATAGCCTAGAAGCCACCAAACCCCTCTAAAATCGAAATATTCAATGGAAGAAAGTGGAAGTGCTAAAATAGCAATTCTCGCCCAAACTTTAAATTCTGAAAAACGTTAAAATACACTAAAATCTCAATATTTCGAGGGAGATTGTAGACACAACCTTTAGTTTGTAGGAGAATGCTTATGTGGTCTATGTGTATTTTTTTAAGAAAAATGTTCTGTATTTGAATGAAAGTTTTACGGTAAAATAAGTTGAAAGGAAAATTGTTACTGTTTTAACTAGGAGAAATGTGTAGGAGTGTATTTTTAAGGAAATATTGCTTTCTTTCTCCGATGGATTTGTCTTTTTAGAGAAAAATCTTATGGCGATTTTTAAAGGGAGTTTCAATGTGTATTTCTGAAGTGAATTATTTGTTGTCTTTTTTTGATTTTTTAGGGAATTGTTGTTATGTATTTCTGAAGGAAAAATATAACGAAATAAGACAGTAATCAAACTGGGAACTGTTAGAAAGAATATTTTGAAGATTTATGATATTTATTTTCAAGATTTGATAAATGATAAGTCTTCCACGCTAGTATATAGTGTAAACATAAAATTGTTCATAAAAGTGTTTTCATTCTTAAATTTCACTGAGGTGAGGAAAAACTTTTGAGGGGCAAAAACAAGTGAAAAAAAACTTGAGATAAAGTGAAGAAATTGAAGATGAATCCAATATCAGCTCTGGCAAACATCTTATTGGTGATGTTGATTGCTTCGACATCCTCATTTGCAAGTCCACCAACATCACAGAAACCTTTTCGACAAAGAATCGAACAGATAGCCTCAGCTTCTGGTGATGGCAGCGCCGGGTCACAATCGACAGAGTGGTACCCACAAAATTACACAGTAAACCGTTATAGAACTGGTGATCTAGTCTCTGGTAATTTCTCAAATGGTTGCCATGAGATATTCGCGTATGATGTTAATGATACTAATTGTATTTGTAAGAATGAGACTACGTTTTATTGGAGGGATGGAGCTAATTGGTGGACGGAGATGTCGTGCTGGCTGACCACCCCATCGGGTATGTCACTGGCAAATCTTCCTATAATTATATATAAGAACTTTTGGAACCAAAATCTAAAACCCTTTTAAGAACCATTCTAAGGACTTCCGGATTTAAAAAATTGCAATTTCTTAATGAATTAGCAAACCTTATTACGTATATCACTAAGCTATAATGCACCAATATGTCGACCACCGATTATCTTAACATATAAATCACCCCTGCCACAATGGCGTAGTGAAAACCTATTATCCGCAATGAGGAGCAAATAGCTAGTATATTTTGTTTCGTATAATTGAGCACTTTAAATTTTATTGTTTATCCAGGACGGATTTTCAATTAACCTTCTTTTCATGAGCCTATACCCAGCAGGCACGTAACGTTATTTTAACGTTTATCTAACGCTCACAACGTCCATATAACGTTAGATTAACCGCGTTGAAACAACGTTGTGTGCCAACCTATAGCGTAATTTTCAAAATCTTCTAGCTAGGTTCCAGGGTCCTTTTCTCAGTAGGTGCGATTTCTTTAACAACTTTTCCAGTGGGTAGCCGTCCTACCTGGTCTGTGCTACTGTGGTGCAGCAGAGGCTCATAGAGATACTGCCTAAAGGCTTTTGATATTTATAACATTCAATGATGACTGACCTTGATAAAAAAAGTGAAAACTAGAAATTTAATTTTATTCATTATTTGACGTTTCGGTGTCTTCTTTGCACCATGATCACAAGTATAGTAAAAAAACAATTCAAAACGAATTTCAATTTACAATGACTGATCGTGTCAAATAGCTTGCTCGTGAGCATGTTGAAGGCCTTCAAGTTAAAGGTTGAATTTTTATTAGTATTCAGGCAATGTGTTACATCCAATATATGTTAACGTTTCTTAGATTTCCAAGTCCGATTGAAGGGTTCAGTACGCGGTGTCGGTTTCATCAAACATATGGGTGCTGCGTGGCAAATAGATGGAAATTCAATGATAGAAGCTAGAACATTATCTGGTTTAAATCTTTCGAATTGCCAAACACTAACTGTGGAGACAGATTCTTTGGTATATATGGGCTACAATGGATGGAATAATTACTATAATTCATCAAGCATGTTTGAAGTAACTCAACATGGAACTGGTCATTTTAAACTAAAGGTATTTATCACCCCTGTATCAGTGTAATATCATATACACACCTGTATCAAGTTCATATGATCCCTTTATCAGTACACTGTGTTTAATACACCTATGTTTTTATCCCGCCTAATACATCCCTGTCTCTCTCCTCTGTGGTAAACAGTCTTTTTATCACTTTATCAGTACCCTGTGTTATACACCCATATTTTAGCGCCCCACCTAATACATCCCTGTATCACCACCACTCCGTAAAACACTCCTGTATCGTCGTCCAGCCTTTTGAGCTCCGTTTTATAACGTTTTTAGAGTGGCCTGTCACATACACACTGTATTGGTGCTCTCTCTTTTACTTTCCTTCGTCAGAGCACCCTTGAATCAGTGTTAAGTCTTTTTACACCTCTGTATATTAACACCCCTCTTTTTGGATTTCTTTATCACTGCCCATACATAGCTTTGTATCCTACCTTATACATCCCTGTATCAGTATCCTGCATTAAAACCCCTGTATCAGTGAGGGCGTGAGGGGTCGTCAAAAAAAAACCTGTTATTATTATTAAGTTGTTATATCAAAGTGTAATCTTAAAGGGACATAACAGTACTCGCTAAATTTGTAAACAAACTGTATACAGCGGATACAAAATCAAAACAAATGTCACATGTCAAAATAAAAAATAAAACCAAATATGGCTAATTTTCATTGTTCAATTGTTTCACAAGTTTGTTTTGGACACATGATTTTAATTGTTCTCTTTAATGACACGTGGTTCGTGCAATGTTTACATTTTACTACTTTTATGTCCCTTTTGCTACCATAGCTCATTACACTGAATTTAAGTTACTCAGTTTAACTTTAGTACCTCCTTGAAAATGAAAGCTTAATCAGCACTTTTACTTGACACATCAGAAAAATTATCGAGCTCAGTTGTGAAAATTGTTCAATCTATTCATAATTTTTAAAGTGACCTTCTATATTTGACTTTTTCATTGTCTCATAAATTAGTACCTCGTTGAGTTTCTATTAGAACATTTCCAAAACTTCTTTCATGATTTTTATTTGCGAGTCCATGGGGGATTTTGTCTCAATAAACAAACACAGATCTTCTTTAGTTATTATCGACTTTTGGTGATGAAAAGTATGGTTTGACGAAAGTTGGATTCTCGGTTGGATTAAAATTGAAAGCTCTTCTGTATTTGACTGATTATTCTAGAAAATTGATCACTTTGTTGAGAACTTCATTACCTTGGCTTGATAAATCTCAATAAAAAAACTGTCATCTACCATCAATTGTTATTTCATAAAGCTCTAAAGTGTACTCCCAGCTAAATTTACGACTTTTTGAGGAGTTTAATGCCTATAATATTTTTAATATACATGTGCCGTCGGGTTGGATGTGGTGGTGTGTATATCTCTTGGTCGTGGAACGTGCATATCATTCCCGTTGCCACAGACCTGTTATCCAATCAAACTGGATAATCTCCGTCCCCGGTTGATAAAATACCCTGCAGTAACTTTTGACACACAGGGAAAATACCCTATGATTTTGTCCCGTTTAGAGACCGAATTGAAATAATTTTACCCCTACCAGTGGAAGAAAATAATAGATACGTCAGTCTAATTTTCATTCTCACTGAGGGAACTACTTAGCTCAACTTGGGCACTGAGACAGGGATGTAATGTAAATTCAATATTATAAGGACGTAATAGATGTAAGATCGGTGTTTTTTTACATGAATTTTTTTATCTGTCTAGATCAACTCCAAGGATCATACATTAGCGGGTCACTTGGTGCAATTATCATTTACTTGTTTCAAGAATTTTTCATCTGGTGAATTATTCTCCACTGTACTGAAGTTTGAAGGACAAATGTCGTACCAAAACCGTAAGTGTAAACTCAATCTTGTACCAAAAGCCACGTGCACCGACTTTTGATTTTACTTAATTGAAAAACTTTTCTTGAGCATTATTAGAAAGTGAACTAAGGACTGGGCTTAAGTTTGTCGTAAACTGTACACGTTTTTTATATAAGAACTAGCAGATTTTGGCTGAGACTTGACTGTCCTTAAGTGTTCTAATGCGTACACGTTTTATTATGAGAACGTTTAGATTTTTAAAGCCTTTGGATGTTCTTAACATGTTCTTATTTTCAGCATTTTGTGAGTGTTTTTGTCCAATTTCCTAAGAGAATAGGGAAATTTCTGGGATTTTCTTGACTTCTCTGAGGCTCACTCTCTTTTAAAATTGGTTTAGAATTTTATTGTCGTCACTTCATTTCATGAATCTTTAGAAAGATTATTGCTCTATTATTATTACTTTCCATAACTTGTGCTTCTGAATGTACTCTCCAGAAAAAGCTCAAGTTAAGACTCGATTAATTCGCATTCTTTGATCTTGCTTAAAAATGTTGACTTTTTTCCAAGGCAAAAAAGCATCCTTCACCAATATTTTCCTAAATTTGTTCAAAGGGCCAGGGTACATAACTGTCACCTGTCCCCTCCTCTTAGTGGTGTGTAATTCTTTGCTGAAATGGTTTCCACAAGAAAGATTACACACTTAATGGACTTTACAGTAGCTTTTAGACTAGCAAACTAGTCTGTTAATTAATTAATTATGTTGTTGAGAGGGCGGGAACATAAAGGTGGTGGGCATTTACTGAAATAGGAGCTGCGTAGGAGAACGAGAAAAGGTTGGTGAGAGGCTGCTGATTAACTGCTTTCAGCCCTTGCCACCGACAAAATTTCTTCTTACGCTTACCTAACTCCTACGCTCACTTTTCCCGCGTGATACCGTTCCACCCCCACTGGTGTGACAGTCTAAATAGCTTTTAAAATTCATATTCCTTCGTATATCTTTTATCGGTATCGTTAAAGGATTCATTTATTAGAGATGATTAGATTATGAACCCTGATATTATATAAACTTTTATTTCATAAACTTTAATTCAAAGTCACTTCTTTCTTTTGTCAAGATTTTGTCAAAGATATATAGACCACAAAGCAGTTATTTTTAATGCGAATAAGTACAGTTTCATACCCTGCGAAAAAAACTGCAAGGTTTTTTTTTGCAATACAGTTGATATCCTCTAATTTCTTTTTAAGGGAAATTAGATTTTCATCAAATAAGGAAAAGATTTTTTTCGAATATTGGAGCGTCGTTTATGAGAGTTTCTTTGACAGCAATTTTCAATAGCATCAAATAAACGCTCTATTATTGAAAATTACTGCAGTTGAATAGTGGGGATGAGCTGGAGTTTTTACAAGATGCTTAACTGATTGGTTATTTTTAAACAATAGGGATGACGAGTTCTTTAGAAAAAGTAATAAAATCGTTTGTCTCAACATTTAACGACCAACAGAGTCATCAAAGGACTTGTAAAAACTCCAGCTTGATAGCGTCAACTGTAGTTGTTGATCATCAAGCAAATCTGTCTGCTTCTCAAAATTGAAATTGTTTGAATGTCTGATTTTTAGTCTCATCAGTCCCACCTCCCACAATGCCACCGACACAACCAACCCCTATTGGCAAGGTAGGTTTCTTTAAAGGTTTCGTTTTTAAATAAGATAGTCAACAACTTTTATAGGACTAAACGCAACCTGTTTCATTTCAAATTTGAATTTTTTGAGAAGAGTCAAATTTAAGGCCCGGGAAAATTTTTTGTGACCAAAATAGTGACGCCATAGGCAAAACTGCAAGGGAAAATAAGGGGTAGAGAAATAGCTGATTTTCAAAAATTTGACTCTTCTCAAAAAATTCTAATTATTATATATTAAACTTTGAAATGGAACAGGTTTCGTTTAGTCCTATAGAAGTTGCCACGGGATCTGAGACTTGGACCCCTACTATCCTACTAAGAATGATATCGTTTGCTTACTCATCACTTTTAATTAACAAGCTTTTTCACATTGGATTGACACGGATGTGGAGCAAGATTGGTCAGAAAGAGGAAAAGAAAAACATTTTTTGCTTTTATCAGCACAATATAACAATAAGAAGACACTGTCCTGATATGAAATATATGTCTGATATGAAACACTTATGTAAAATTAAAACCTCACAAAAAGTCACAAAAATTCATTAGTATTATTTAGTACACCCCTGTCTCAGTGCCCCGGTGGAACCTTATCTCACATTTGGGATGAAAATTGTGATCGAAATCCCAATAGAGATAAAAAATATCTATTGTTTCGATCCTAAAGAAAACTAGTGGGGATGGTTTTGTGTTTTAATTTTTTTCTATCATATTTCAATTTTGGATGATATCAAATGGAGATGAAATTTTAGGGAATATTTTTCACCGGGAATGTTATTTGGCCAAATTTTACAGTGATTCCGTGATTCAGTACTTTACTAAAGACGGGTGAAAGATTAGTCATTATTATACCGAATTTTGCTGAAGAGAATGCTTGATACATCTATCCCAGCTGGCACAAAACGTTGTTTCAACGTCCATCTAATGTTCATAACGTCTATATAACGTTAGATGAACGTTGAAACATATACTCACTAAAATTTCAAAATCTTTATTTTCTACAAAAATTAAATATCTACTGCTGCTGTAAATTGTAACTATTTTTCTTTATTTTTGCGCTAGTCAACACCCCGTGATGCGGAGAGCGAAGGGGTCGAAGATACGAACGAAGCGTTGGTTATTGGAATCGTTGTTGCTGTGGTAGTCATCTTTGTGCTTCTCGTTCTCTTGGTTGTTTTGTGGAGAAGGTAATTCATAATATGCACCACTGCAATGACTTCACAAATTATGCATCTGTGGTTTTTTTTCCACCCAATACGTCACTTTTTCTATTGTTTAAGTGACGTATTGGGAGGTGTTTTATGAGACCAATCCTACCTTCGAAAAATCTACAAACTAATATATTTTATTATTTACAGACGAGGAAAACAAAATACTCCGACTAATACTAAGCAGGTAAAAATTCTCCATGATATTTTTTTGTTTATTTGGGCACACTCACTCATTCTCTCGCTCTTTA
Organism: Clytia hemisphaerica; assembly: GCF_902728285.1. NCBI lineage: Eukaryota > Metazoa > Cnidaria > Hydrozoa > Leptothecata > Clytiidae > Clytia > Clytia hemisphaerica. The sequence goes on from NW_027104048.1 coordinate 797,143, forward strand.
CTCGTTTGATTATTTTGGTTCACTCGTTTTCTCATACAAGAATACCCGGCAGCCATAAACCATGTACACGTTTTTATAAGAACATGTAAGAGCTATATAAGAGCATAAGGCTTTGATGACCAAAATATTAAGAACAAGTTAAGAACATTTTAAGAATTCGTGAACTCTAGAATACCAAATTTCAAAGGGAAAAAATGGACAAAAATACTCATAACACGGTGAAAATATTAAGAACATTTTTAGGCTTAAAACTCAAAAAGTTAAGAACACCCGAAGGCTTCAAAAATTTTGGATGCTCTTATAAAAAATCATGTGATGTATGTAACTGTGTCTTTTTTTGTTGGAACAAAATACTGATTAATTGATTCATATTTTTTCCATAGAATGAAACAGAGTTTTATCAAGCACCATCGTACAATTACCCAGACAGTAAGCCAACTTTATTCTGTCACTCGTTTATCCCCACTTGAAACCAAATTTTGTCATCTAGAATTGGCAACATTATTTCAGAGGACATCTTTAATGATGAATGCTGGGAAAAGATTTGGATGTATTCGTAATGCCAAGAATAACTTTTTTAACATTTCAATCAAACTTGAAAATCTCATTTCCGGTGATAAAAACGCCCTTAAATTTAGACCTCACTGAGAAATTGACTTTAACTTTCATCCCCATATTAAATTTAATGGAAAAACGTACTCCAAAACCATCCACACTGAATCTTCAAGATCCAGCTTTTGAGCTGGGATCACCAGTAAGATTACCATAGAAATTTTCACCCCCATTGTGGAAAGTAGCTCCACAGGGGCACTAAGACAGAGTCACACTGATTTATTTCAACGATTTTTCAATTTTTCTTATAGACAAACCTAACCCATTTAGTGGCTCAACAAAGGTAAATCATAATATCCACATTTAAATTTTCTCAAAACCATTTTTCTACTTTCTATGAGCCTTCGGGTCGCCTCCAACTGCGGTCGCAGACTTACTACTTAGAACTAGTTTGTTAGTAATACTGTTTTACTTTCTATATGAAATATTATTCTTTCAATCGTTAAGTGTTACACTTAACGATATTGAGTAAGTCTAAGACCGCAGTCGGAGGCGACCCGAAGGCTCCTCTTTCGATAGCTATCTACCGGAAGGCAGGGGAGGGCGCCTCTTTCTGGCTGGATTGCTCCACTTACCCTTGATCCTTCTCTTAATGGATGAGCATCAAGCAGAGAGGCATCAAGTACCATTTCTTTGTGAATGTTTGGTATGACACGGCTGGGGGTTGAAACACACAACCTTGCACACCGTAGCCGGATGCTCTACCACTGCACTACGGTCGCTACTAGTACTAATACAGTATTTAGGAAAGTTTTCAGGATAAATTTTTTACAAATTCCAATCTGCTCTCAAATGATTAATCACTTTCTTTTCATTTCTAGGCCTTGTTCAATCAAACTAATCACCCTGGTAACCTACATATAAACAACAACGGTGGAAATAGCCCAGCGCCGCCCGTTCCTCGATCGCCAAGACCAAATAGCCGCCCAGTCTCAGCTGCATTCAATAACGGTTATATAGATATGGCGAATGATAACCCACAACAATATACAGCCTTAAATTCAAACACAAGGGTCGATCAGCAGTATCAGCCTATTAATTCACCAAAAGACAAAATACCAACCTTGTCAGAACAGGATGAATATCTAGATTTAACAGACCCTAAAAATAATAAGCAGCAGACTACACCAGGAGAGATATATACAGATCTAGACTATCAACCAGGAAATATATACGAAGGGGTTGCTCAACCTGGTCATAAAAATAATCCTCGAAATTACAATGGGTCTAATAATCCTTCAAAAACATCAGAGACATATGCGGATTTACAGGGAGCTCAAAGGACCCCAGAGACGTACCAAGACTTGAATACCGCGCGTCTGCCTGTCAATGGAACTTATGAGGATATAACAAACGGGACAGATTATGATAATCCAACGGCGGAATCTAAGTGAACAGACAATATCTTGAATTCAATGGTTGAGTTTACTCTAGTTTACTTCCAAAAGAAGATCGTAAGTGGCCTATATGGTAAACTATCATCTACTGTGAAACACCCCCTTCTCACAAACCAGTGGAAGGGGTTCCCACCGGGTCTGTGAGAAGGAGGTGTCTCTAAGAACCAACGTATTTCTTCAAGTAAACTATTTAATGATGTGGTTTAAAAAGCAATGTTAGAGCAATTGAAAATTCTGTTCAAACTGATATGACACATTAATTTTAGTTGAGAATTTTACATATTTTTATATATTAATCTTAAATTATACATAAATTATTAAAATAACAGCTTTAAAGACAATTCGAATTCAAAAATTACTCAAAGCTACCCAAAGCAACATTTTGCAAAAAACTTTTGTTTTGAATCATCGGGGGCTTTCTAGAGTTTGATTTTTATATCATAAATATAATAACTGAATAGTATGTTTATAATCCGATGTAATGACGATGTAATGTATTATACGGAAGCATCCGAAATAGCTCGGGCGTTTGTATGCTTCTGCTCATCCTCTAGCGAAAAAGTTTCTTATAGAAGAGAGGAAGTATATCTATAGAGGTCTGCGATTCAGAATAGGGCGTTTGACATTAGTTTCATTGCTCCAAATTCAAAGTTAGTGGCAAAAAAACTGGTCTATTATGGGTGCTTCTGTATAAAACGTTACGTCACAAATATCAAAAATATAACGTCATTATTAATGAGTGGCTTCCATACAATTGAAAGCATTGAGAGAACATGTGTAGCGCAACATAGGGATGAATGAAGGCATTGCTCTTTCGCAACGCAACGCATCATGCACACACTAGAAATAAAGAAGTTGAGTTACAGTAATGTCAATTATATATTTAAAGGTTTTGTTTTTAAATAAGAGTGATATCGTTTGCTTTACTCATCAATTTTGAATTACAAGCTTTTTCACATTGGATTGACACGGATGTGGAGCAAGTTTGGTCAAAAAACCCATCTAAAAACCCTTCATTTCTACGGTTGTTTTGCATAAGATTCCACTTCCTACCCACAGTATCCGACTTCCTACCCACAGTATCCGACTTTTGAAAGAAAATATCCCGGGGGGGGCACTCAAGGTAAATGACCTACCAGACGTTCGGCCCTTAAGGGTAGGTTTTTCATAGTTCAGCTAGTGCACTGTAAGGGTATGAAATTACAAGACTGCACTGAACTGCACTGTAAGGGTAGGAAATTTTGGTAAAAGGCCAATTTTTTGGTAAAATCATCACAAAATTGGTCAATTTTGGAGGAAAAATTCCACATTTTCTTGGAAAATTGCAAAAATTTTCGCCCTTACGGGCGAGAAATTTGGAAAAAGTGCACTGTAAGGGTATGATTTTTCATGGAAATTCACTGCACTGTAAGGGTCCGATTTTAAAAGCCAAATTTTGGGCCGAACGTATGGTCGATTTCAGATCGAGTGCCCCCCCCGGGGAAAATATCAACCTCTGACGACTATTGACGAGACATGAGAATTCATTCAAATTGCAAAATTATTCGAAGAAATAGAAGATTTCACTCTTTAAAGCGGAGCGGAGCTTTTTTGAAGGGGCGCCGAAGAGCAAGGGGCGCCAAAAGAGATTTTTTAAACGCCCCAATCTTAAAAATCATACTTTATGCGCCTTAAATTGCGCCCAGGACCAATTTTACTGAGATAATTTTAAAATACTCGCATTTCTTTTCGCTCACTTCGCTCGCAATTAAGTTAATTGGTAACTTCTTTGCAATCTATCTATTTTACAAGTTTTTTTATAGCATTATTAAATGAAAATCTAACTGCGCCCCAAGACTAAGTTGCTGACAACAATATTGAAATCATAAACGAACAATTTTTCCGCTCGCTTCGCTCGCATTACACATTGTTTCTTTAAGTTTCTTTTCACTCTAGCAAGTGTCAAATTTGTCTACTTTTATTTAGTGATTTAAGGTATCTTGGCAGTCCATTTAAAAAAATTTTCTAGTCGGCCCCAACCATGGTGGGGCCTGTTTTTCCATTTTTCCATTCATCAAAGATATATCTACTCTTCTCCATTAAATATTTCCTTCCTCATTATGCCTAGGCAAATGAATTAGTAAAAGTTTAGAAACTGGTGGGTGAGGGCACCACTTTGGAAAATTGGGGGGGGGGGCGCCATTTAAAAAAAATTGACTTTAGCCCCTCCAGAAAAATTTTCCCACAACGCCACTGGGTGTGGGTGTGATGAAATATTATCATGTTAATATAATAAGTAAGAAAACCCATATGAAATTTGTCGTTCTTTTTGTCTATTTTTAGTAATGCAGGATTTGTTAGATAAACCCCCCTCTTTGTACAAGTGTAGTGAAAACTTGTTGAACGGAGATTAGATATCACGTCTTATACTTTGGGGCTACGTCAATGGTAGAAACCCTCTCATCTCTATAATTTGAATTTCTCCGTAATACACCTTTTCGACCGTGCCACTTTTATCCCACTAAACTCGATCCAATCCTTTTTTGACACATTTTTCTATTGTCTTTAGGTCCGTTCGAATTCGATTTAATGAGAGCTGACTAAATACACGTTTTTATAAGAACAAACTATATAAGAACATAAGGTTTCGATAGCCAAAATTCTAAGAACAAGTTAAGAACATTATAAGGCTTTGGGGACTTTAAAAAACCCGATTTCTTAGAAAAACGCACTAAAATACCCACGAATTGGTAAAAATAAGAAAATGTTAAGAACATTTTTAGGCTTGAATCTCAAAAAGTTAAGAACAAGCCTTCAAAAAATCTGAACGGATGTTTTAATAAAGAAAACGTGTATTAAAATCAGCTTGATTATATTTACCTTTATCAGTCTAGGGTCGTTGACATTATAATGGCATCTTACGTATGGCTCGCATTTTAAAAACATCCCACCAGCTGTTAAGTCATCTATACATTGTAATGCGAGTGCTCGGCACTGAAATATTTGAAAATAAAGACACCAAAATACATCAGTTTCAGTTATAAAATTTTCTATAACTCCAACCGTATAAGGTTTCAAGATATTTGCCCCAACAGGAAAGTTTCATAAATAAGGCGAAGCTGTTACACCACTTTCTCACCGGGTCTGGCACAGAATTTTTCAAGAATATGTTCCATAAGTTTGGCCTGATAAGCAGACAGTTCGTTAAATGTATAGATTGGCTCTTATAGTTCCTTGTGACCAAAATTTATTTCAGCTAAAAGGAATACTACACTGTAAGAAAAATTTAATAAGAACAATATCGAAAAAAACAGTGAACCTAAAAAACTTACTGGCCCGGGGGGGGTACTAGGGCAAAATGGGTTACGGGGATGCTCCGCTGGTCAGGGTACCTTTTTTAACCTCCACGAGTCCCAGGTAGGGTCGCAAAAACACCAAAATAGAAAAATCAGTCCCTCGTAGGGTGCCTATTTTTGGAGAATTTTGGGAAAAAGTAGAAAATTTGAGAAAATTTTGGAATTTCAGTCCCATTCAGGGTCACTTTTTTCGCAAATTTCGAGTCCCACGTAGGGTCCATTTTTCGAACCTCAGCGGAGCACCCCCGTCGGTCGACAAGGGTAGTACCCCCCCCCCCCCGGGCTTACTGGTTTTTAATAAAAAAAGAGTTTGTAACGACATTTTTATTGAAACATTTCAAAATTTGAAAACAAAATAAATTTGAATTTTTCTTACCGGGCCATTTCTTGGATCTCCTAGAAAATAAAACGAAAAGAAAAATCATTATTATTGTTTTCTTCAATCTTGGACGAATTAGACATTGTTAGAAAATTACTTGAAAGGACCTCAAAGTGGCAATGCTGAAATCGGACGGGTTTCTCACAATTTTCTATATTCTGTCTCTTTCGTTCTATTTTCGTTTGACAAAATTTGTCTGGGATTGTAAATAAATAATAAATTTGCAAAAGCAGTGGAAAGTGAACGAGAGCTGCTTTCACTTTTCTGATGGAAGGTAGGAGAAGGGGAGACTCCTTTCCCTGGGTTTCTCCAATTGTTCTCTTCATTTTTACAAATTTGCTTTTCAGATTGCACTAAGACAGACTTTAAAAAAACCATAAACTTATTTGAATCAAACCGTAACGGGACCCGAAAATTTAACATACCTGCATAAATGAAGCTGACATTCCAAAGACAAAATAACAAAAGCAACGCTCTCATTCCGTCATCAGCCAATTGTACTTCTAATAGATTATTTTATGTATTCTGAAAAATAATGAAATTTATCCTTTTTAAAGAAAATTAAAAAGAAGTACAGTTGACACTCTCTAATTTGCGGTTGTTTCAATACACGTTTTCTTTTCTTTTGTAAAAACAAATTATATAAGAACATAAGACTTCGATGACCAAAATGTTAAGAACAAGTTAAGAACATTTTAAGGCTTTGGGGAATCTAAAATACCCCATTTCTTATTAGGAAAATGGACAAAGATGCTCAAAAAATGGTTAAAATAAGAACATTTTTAGACTTAAAACTCAAAAAACTAAGAACATCCAAAGGCTTCAAAAATTGTGGATGTTTTTCTAAAAAAAAATGTGTGATGGTTTCAAAACGAGGCACTCGTAATTTATGAAAAGGTAATCGAAATTTTCTCCAAATAACTTTCAATAACAAAAAAAACTTGCGTCAGTAAAATTTTAAGAAAAATTTCAAAACCAGTTCATGTTAAGTTCAAAACATATTCTTAAGAAATTTTTGTATCAAACCCGTTTACTGATTATAATTACTGTTCGCACGCAATTGTTTGTAAAACAAAAGGAATTGTAATTACATATTAATAAACATTGTTTGATCAAAGACTTAAATAGTTTGAAATTTTACTTTTCGATATCATCTTCAGCATCATTACCATGGACGTTGTAAACGTTAGATAAATGTTGAAACAACGTTTTGTGCCAGCTGGGTAAAAGGGCCCCCAGTATTTTGCGTGAATGTGTGGATGGGTTTTTTCAAATGTGTTCCCAAAAAGTTTTCCGATTTTCTGAAAAGTCGGGTTTGCGTGAGTGCATGAACTTCGAAACAAAATGTGTGATGCACGAATTGGGGGTCCGCTGGGTGCGTCTTAAAACAATAAGTTACCATTACCAGATAGATAATGCGTTTACTAACTGACATATTGACATGTGCGGAAGAAAATGGCTTTACAGTGCAGCAAAAATTCGGTGAAAATCCCTTTACAGTGTATTTTTCTAAATTTACAACTCATTTAGATAAAGAAAATCAGAACTTTCGGGCAAAAAATTGTAATTTTCCTGGCTTTGCAGACTTCCACCCTTATAGTACATTCATCAAAAAGTCCACCTTTTACAAAATATTTCTGCTATCTATCTCATATAATAAATGTGATGTTGGTATGATTGAGGTAATGGTATCTTGAAAAACATACCCTTAACCACCGCACATACCCGTCGATTGTCGAATTTTTTTTTTCAAATTACAACCCCTTCTCAGAGACCCGGTGGTACCTCCTCCCGCTGGCAAAATTGACCGTAATATGGTCCCAAATGGAAACTTTTACTGCAACTTTAGTCCCTGCTTTAATAGTCAAATATTAAATAAACGAACCCAGCTGGCACACGTTGACAACGTCCAAATAACGTTGTGTGCCAGCTGGGAATCAAGCAAAATGTTATGCAAGTTTTTCCATCCCCACTGAATTCTCTGATTTGAAAACAATAGGATTTAAATACCAAGCCATAAGAATATCAACCCCCATTATGTTTATAAAATCCATACCGGGTTTGTGAGAAGGAACTGCTCACGTTCACACGGTACGGTTCAGCCTCCCTCCGAAATGAAATATTAAACCGTCTGTTTTAGTTCTTAGCTTTTAAATTTAAAAAGTGAATAACTTTTGATATAGCTTGAATGTGATTAAATCTTCTACTCGTTGAAAAGATATTCGTGGTCAAATGAAGTCTTTTCGAGAAATATCAACTTCTGTTAGAATTCGAAAAGATCATAAATTTATTTAAATCGTGACTGTGGTAGGAATATTTCTAAATTAAGTCGAAATCATCATACAATAACATATTTTGCAGGTTAATTTTTAGTTTCAAAATTATCGATGGTCTTCAAGTAATTAGTAAAAGAAAGTAAAAAGTAACAGTTATAAGGAAGAGCAAATGAAATAGCTCAGCTAAATCAGCTTGAGAAGGTTTTGGATGCATTTGAAAATATATTCATAAAACAAATTGAATAATTTTCATGATGGCAATATTCTTACGATATTCTGAAATTTTTGCCCATTTTCATTATAGACATTCTTATAAAGTGTATTCTTATAAAAAAGTGTGTACAGCAGGCAAGACCATCAGTGATTACTCTGGGCTTTTCTAGTGATAATTCAAGAGATATAGAAATTTTTGTATGATGCAATTTTTCCTTAAAGTTTCGTGATATATTGTACAATTTACATATTAAAATTATCAAAATTAAATATTAAGATAAGTGTCATTACTAATGCAAACTTGTTAATAGATGAAATATAGGAAATACTAGACTGGAGTCGTTCTATAATGCGTGTAATACAGTAGTATAGGCGTTATATGATAATACGATATTATTACGGGATTTAGTTTGTATAAAGTAAAATTATTCCTTCCATTACATTTTGCTTTATTTCTACTATGTCTGAATATAGAGGTATAAAAAACAGGAGAAGTATGCTATTTCAACCAAGCTCGCCCTACGATTAAAAAAGTTCCGATGTATGCATGCTTATAATCTCACTCATATATCGTGCGTTTTAAATGAGCTCTTTTATCCATAGGTGAAATCTTATTGGCTCATTGAAGCTTTAGAAATTAGATGAGACGAGATTCATTGTTTCTGACATCAGTGTAAGAAAATATTTGGACTAAATAAAAATAGGCCTGTAAACTTGGCAATCCTTCATCAAATGATAAGATTTTTCGATCAATTTTTTCTTTAAGGTGAACTATTGCTTGATACTTTCCTCCAAATTTCTCCAGCGACTTTATGCTACAAATTGAGTCTGAAATCATGTGTGCTTATAAAGAACTTTTCGTTTTCTGGCTTGAGAAATATCTTTTCAAAACAAAATTGAACGGATAACGAAATGGAACATAAACTTGTTTCGTGGACGAAGTTTTATCTAAATTTTCGTATATTAAAAGGCTAGAATCTTCAATACTGATAGTAAGAATGTCCAGAGCAAACTTGAGTTCTACTAAGAAGTCTTATTTCATCGGGCGAGCTTAGAATTTCTTTTGATACCTTTTATAAAAGAAATCAAAAGACTTTAACGACCAATTACCGACACATTCAACTCCTGTTTTTCTTTATACCTCCATGGTCTGAATTAGTCGTCTAGCTTGCTAGTAAGGAAATACTAAAAATTTACTGATTCTAAACAACAAAACAAAAATAAAGTATGGCCAAAAATATATTTCGCCTTATGTAAAATTATTTTAATGAGTCTTTTCCATACAATGGAATCCTTCGAAGGCACACTTGAACCGTACAGGGTACAGTAACTTGGCCCAGAATCCGTTTTCACAGTTAATAGCTTCATCGACACACTAAAAGAAAGAAAAATGAATTAATAAATCCCTATTAGCCCCAGGGGGGTAGAATCTACCACGCTGGAGTTCTTTTGTTTATATCTCAGAGAAAAAATTTTTTTAAACGACTTGAAACTTTCTGACTTTTAATAAATTCTTATTAAGAGTACTTGTGCAGAATTTTAGGGTCATAGGTTGTCATAAAACCCAGCTAAAATCACTTAAAACTCAAATTTTAAAGTGCTGATAACTTCTAAACTATTTATTCAATCATTTTCAAATTTTGACACGTGATAGGCATTGATAATACAAATTTAAAAAATCAAAAGAAATTTTTTGAAAATGATGACGTCATCGTTTATGACGTCATCAAATTTTGAAAATTTTACTCATCTTCAGCATAGATTTTAAGAAAAACTGTTTATGGAAATTGCAAAACCGGCATATATCTTTATTGGTTCGACTGTAATAGACATTTTTGTAAACCATATATTTGGGCTTTTTTCCGACAGGTGGAAATTTTGTGATGACGTCATCAGTTTTTGAATGACGTCATCAAATTTTTTTTTCTTCCTGGAAAATTGTATCATGATGGAGAACATCTGTACCAAATTTCATGGCCATAGCTCTTCTAGATCGAAAATAATCGAGGGTGGTAGATTCTACCCCCCCCCCCTGGGGATACAAAAGTCAAAAAAGCTTGGGGCTAATAGGGTTTAAAGGTTTTATTTTTACACAAGTGTTCCCGTTTCATATCAGACACATATTTCATATCCGGACAGCGTCTGCCTAATGTTATATTCTGATGATATAAGCAGAAATATGTCTTTCTTTTCCTTTTTCTGACCATAAGCTTGCTCCATATCCGTGTTAATTCAATGTCTTAATCCAATGTGAAAAAGCTTGTGAATTAAAGAAGTGATGAGTAAGCAAACGATATCACTCTTACTTAAAAACAAAACCCTCGTCATGAATAAGTTATACCCTACAGATAGGAGTACTTTTTTTCTCGTTGGAAAGATAATTTTTGAGCATATTATCTCTAGGACTTAATCTAAAATCATTCAAAATCTCTGTTTAGGTTTTGTTTTGAAAGTGAGTGTGACCACCGGCACAATAAAGTGTTTTGATTGGCAGATTCTTATCAAACCAGCTGTCATAAAGCGTTATTTCAACGTTCATCTAACGTTATATGAAGACGTTGTGAACATTAGATAAACGTCGAAACAGCCTTGTGTGCCAGCTGTGAAGGGTTATTTTGGGGGGAAATTTGAAAACTTTCAATAAACTATCAGTCCTGATCATGCTATTCATTTCACCATCAGATTATGAATAAAGAAATCAAAGCATGGATCTCCAGGCTTAGGATGAGTTTACTTACCGCCTTAAGTGCCGGGTCGTTCGCATCATAATGGCATCTCACATAAGGCTCACATACACGAAAACTTTTCCAAGCCTTTAAGTCAGCAACGCATTTTTCTGTTTTTTCGCGACACTATTAAAAAAATAATATTGAGTCATATATTGGGCTTTTCCAGAAGAAAATCGTGCACCCCAAGTTGAGGAGGTCCAACCTTTTGTGACCTACCCCCTTGGAATTCCAGGCAATTTTAGGATCATACCCCTCTGGAATTCCGAATTTTTACAAATTTTCAATCATTACCCCTTTGAAATTCCGCTTATTTTTGACGGATTTTTGTCTACCCTTATGGAATTCCACTGCATTTCAAACCTTACCCCCTTGGAACGGAAATGGACCTCCTCAACAGGGGGTGCACGATTTTTTTCTGGAAAAGCCTATTTTAGAAATTGAATCACAATTTTCCACAAAAAAAGAAATGTATAGGATTGTTCACCATTCTGTTGTTGTCCTATTGTTTCCATTTTTGACCCGATCCCTGATTTATAATAAAGTGCAATTATTCTTAAGTTTAAAATATTCAGATTCAACAGTAAAGGTAGAATATTACAAAATATCATTTCAGACTTTTCGATGATCATTGATACCACTAAACCATTCGAAATTATATACACAAATAGTTAAAAAGAAGAGAAGATGAAAGCGTAAAATATAGGAAAATGAGCCGTTTAACACGACTCATCCAATTCACTTTTTGACCGTAGCCACCAATTGCCACGCGGGCATTTTTTGTCCGTTTTACAACCCTAAAACCGTCCCAGTCTTTTTTTTTGCACCTAAATACAATTGAAAAAAGTGTGAAAAAAGGATTGGATCGAGTTTAGGGTGGTAAATTAAATAATAAAGTGGCACGCGCCTCACCGCGTGGCTACGATCGAAAAGGTGTATGAAGACAAGAAGAGTTGTTGCAACAATGAACTGTTGCTCCTCGAAATATCTTAGAGGTTCGCTAAATGTTTAAGTGAAGTTTGAAGATTTGAAGATTTGAAGTCACTTACCAAGGGATCTTTAAATGGGTCACCTATAGAAGAAAATAAAATGTTTATCATAGTAACCTTCCAATTTCAAACTTACGCTCCAAATTTAGCTAAACTAAAAAGTACTTAAAGTTTTATGACAATGAACAGGAAAAAGTTACGTCTAAAAATCTAGGGGACGGTTTCTAAAAAGTTTGATGACTAATATTTCCCAGCCATCGCACTTAAAAGTATAGCCCAAACTTTATCGGGGAAAACTTCGTCGGGGAAAATTTCGTCGGGGAAAATTTTTGTCGGGGCACAATTTGTCACCTGCTGGTAGTTGGTAAACGCATTAAGGCCAGGGAAATTTTCGTCGGTGAAAATATTCGTCACTTGTACAAAATTTCGTCACTTTTCCCCGACGAAGTTTTCCCTGATAATACGTTCAGTTTTGGTTTTAGGAAGCCTTGAACGGACCCCTCAACCCGTTGAGGACAGATTAGAGAAAGACCAGAGAAATGGTAGGAAAAAAAACGAGTTCTCTGATTGGTGTGAGAGAGGTCTTTTCAAAATGTATTCTTTAAAATTTTACGCATAATTAAACTCAAAAGAAAAAGAACTCACGCAGATGCAGATTTTTAGAAGCAACCAAAATTGGATTTATTCGAAACATGCAAACTCCAACAGAGACAAAAGACCTGGCATAAAACGAGCCGTATATTTCCTTACCTGCCAAGGTGGTTACCATCAAGCATGAAAATATCAATAATGCGTATTCAAACTTCATTTTTAGTATTGTCAACTTGATCCATGTACAAAAATATAACTGTAATATTTTAAATTGAAAATAGACAATTATTTATGTTATATACTTATAGGTAGTACAATTGACGCTCTCTAAATTCTATTTTCAAGGGGAATACACGGGTTGCAAAATTGTATCAGTGTAGTCAAAACATGTGATTACTCGAAAAAGTTCACGTGATTTTACTCCCATGTTACTTGCTTTATAACTTGCAGATGATAATTTTATTAGTGTCAATAAATTCGAACCAATCAGAAATAAATGTCATGTAACAAGCACATAAAAATTTCGAGTAAAAGCGTGAGTTGTCTTAATTTTTCAGCCTGTGTATTGGACTTTCGTCTCATAAGGGAATGTGACGAATAGTAGAGCGTCGTTTATGAGAGTTTCTTGTTGACGGTGACTTTCAATATTATCGAATAATAGAGCGTATCGAATAGTAGAAGTCATAGAACGTCGAGGAAGAGCGTCAGTTGTAGATATATTTCAGTTAACACTCTCTCTAATTCGAACTTATTTTACACGTTTTTTATAAGAACATCCAAAAAAAGCCTTCGAATGTTCTTAATTGTTTCAGATTTAAGCCTAAAAATGTTCTTATGAAATGTTCTTAATTTTATCATTTTGTGAGTATTTTTGTGCAATTTTATAAGAAATTATGTGTTTTAGAGCTCATAAAGTCTTAAAATGTTCTCAAATTATACTTAACATTTTGAACATCGAAGCCTTTTGTTTTCATATACACTTTTTTTTTATAAGAACCAGTAAATTTTTGCTGAGGCTCGGCTGATCTTATTTTTTTGGCACTTTGAGCCTTGAATTGTTCTTATTTTGTTCTTATTTTTTCTAAGGTAAAAAACAAGTTTTGGCTATTTACTTTACTATTTAGAGGATTTTAGAAACCAGTGATTCTTTTTGCTATAGCTCTCTAACTTCAGCCTCTCCACTGTTCTTAAATTGTTCTTATTTTTTGGCATTTTTGAGTCTCATTGTTCTTATAAAATGGTTCTTATAAAAAAAGTGTAGTTTGTTCATATAGAAAATCGTGTATTCGAAAATGTCTATATAGTTCGAACTAAGGGATTGGTCTCATCAGCTTCAAAGTCATTCAAAATACCCCCCTTTGCGTAATTTGATGAATCTTTCTCTATTCAAAGAAAATTCTCAGTCACTTGAAAATCTTCTACAAACTTAATCAGTACAACTCAATCCCTACTCGATTGAGACCCAGACAACATATGACGAATTCACACACACTTCGTTCGCAGCATAAATTGCTAAAAATTAGCCCGTATTTTCCTCAACATTAACCTCTTTTTTTTAATATACTACGTAACGAAACCAATAAGATTAATAATTGCAATAAAAAAGTTGTACAAGTTTAAAAAGTACAAACATGTTTGGATTGTGTTCAAATGTTTAAAATGTTTACAAATTTGTTTATTTAATAATTGTTTGCTGCATTGAAATGAAAGTTTTAAAGTTTTAAACTGGGAAGAAGATTCTGTCTGGGGGGGGGGGCAATTGTCCAGGGGCAATAGTCTGAGGGGTAATTGTCCAGGGAGCAAATGTCCTTTGAGTAATTATCCGGGAGGGAATTGTCTTGTCACTGGGGAAGAATAATGTAGCTGACTTTAAGCTGTACACCACCTTTCTGCAAAGCAGACCACTGCATTTTTTAATCACAGTATTAAGCACAGCTTTGAAACAGCCTAGCCAAATATAAAAGGATTTACCAATGAATTTATTTATTCGAGGATTTATTGATATTGAAAAACAAATAGAAATTCCTCCAACAATTGGTCACTTTCTCTTTTTTTTTTCTCCGAAAGGGATCTACTTGGTATGGATTTTTAGTGTGACACCCCTTCTCACAGACCCAGTGGGAACCCTTCCCACTGGAAAAATTGGCCAAAATATCGTTTCCGGTGGAAAATCATACTCAATTTTTGTCCCCATTGAAAATAATCAAATAAACCAAATCCTCACTGCAAAATATTATGCTATTTTTCCCATCCCCACTGAATTTTCTGAATTGAAAACAAATGATATTAAATCCTTAGTCATAAGAATATGGGAGCATCAATCCCCATCGATTTTTAGTCCGTCATTTTTATCGCTATTGGCTGAAAAAATTCTACCTGGTTTGTGAAAAGGGGGTGTAGTAAGCTCAAGCAAAGCCAAAACACAGAGTCTGCTGTTACACCAGGCAACTTATCAGCATCATTCAGTCTATCAAAAAGGTTAGAGCAGTCATTGTGGCATGGTTGCCTCGAGAGGTATTGAAAAGTGAAATGACATGTAATACATACCTCAAGCAAAAGTATGGCATTTCTGTGATAAAGTCATCAGCGTTTTAAAGGGATACAATTCAGATTAATATTTGAAAGTTTACAGGTGCATGTATTGAAGTAAAGTTTATTTATTTGTGGATGAAAATTAGTGTAGTCAGCCATTTCAGCCTATCAGATACAGTGCAACAGTGTTTAGAAAATAAAAACATATTAAAAACACCCCTGTGTCACAGACCCGCCAACTCAACTGGAAAATTGTCCAAAATTTTGTCCTCGCCGGAAAAATAAACCCTACAATTTCTCCCCACTTGGAAATTGATTTTGATTTCATCCCAACTTGAAATTCAATGGAAAAAATTGCACTTCAAAACCATCCCCGCTACAATTTTTGTTCAGGGAACAATAGAACTTCTATCTCCATTGGGGTTTCTATAAAAAATTTCATCCCCAGTGATGGAAAAACAAACACCGGGGCTATTAGACAGAGGTTTTTAAAATAGTCAAGCATAGAATATAGTTGTTATAATGATAAAATTTCACTGTCATGGTGTCAATTAATTTAATATTTGTCAAATGCGAAATCATAAAATTCATTGAAGTCGTCATGTTGTGGCCGTCTGGTTTGCATTCTTCTGTCTCTTCTCGCATCTTCATAAAGATCTCTTTTTTGTTCTTTAAATTTATCGAAATCTTTAAACATGGTTCTTTTTCGTCCGACACTGTCATGAACCTTTATAAATAAAATGAAATACAAAATTTCTTTTAATAATCTAGAATAGAATAATCTAGAATGTTGAATGTTTTCCTGGATACCCAACTGGCACACAATATTGTTTCAACGTTTATCTAATGTTCATAACGTCCATATAACGTTAGATGGACGTTGAAACAACGTTGTGTGCCAGCTGGGTAAATAGGAAAATGGTAATTATTCCGTAAACCCAGCTTAGGCAGCGATCATTAAAACGTAAAAAAGCCCTTATTAATTACAAAAAAGGTTGCCTTTCATAAGTCTCTTTTGCATTGCATTGTATTGGGAATAAATAATTTTTCTTGCATAACTCTGTTATTGGGGTGAGAGGGGCGCAGAAAACACTCCACTCCAATCCTCACTAAAAAAACAGAATATCTTTTAAAGGGCGCCAAATTTTTGACGCCACAACACCCACCAGTCTACACCTGTTCAAGCAATCGTAGGCGGTCTGTCCACAAGCAATTCGTAGTGGTCTAAACCACCACATCGAAACGGGATATTGTTTCTCACATCCCATCGCCGTATACGAACACTGGAAAACAAGAAAGACATTTAGTTGATGAATATATACGTCTTCTCTAAAATTTCAAAAGCGCTGAGATTTCTTACGTATAAACTAGATTCTAATATACAGTTTATTTTTATAAGAATTTTTGGATCTTAGAATGTTCTTAACTTTTTGAGTTTTAAGCCTAAAAATGTTCTTAACTTGTTCTTATTTTCGCCATTTTTTGAGTATTTTTGTGTATTTTCCTAAGGAATAGGGCCTTTTGGAGACCACGAAGCCTTAAAATGTTTTTAAGTATGTATGGTCATCGAAGCCTTATGTTCTTATACTGTTTGTTCTTATAAAAAGATTTGTATAGGACATCTCTTAAGTGCATTACAGTTTTAAAATTCTCAGTACAGTTTATAATTAAATTTAGTAAAACCAAGAAAATTCCAATCCAAATACTAGAGGAAAAACAAACAATTTTAACTTTTTCAAAAAAAACAGCGCTTACAAAGGGATAACACTGGCTATAGGCAATGAGCTAATGACCTAACAAAATAGGCTACAAATTTATCATCTCACCCTTTGGACACATTGTTCTCGTGGTTTATTGCCATCCTCCAAATATTCGCATCGCACATATTTTTCACAAACATTGAAATCTGCACCCGAAAACAGATCTGTCTTGCATTTGCTTCCCAAGCCACCACACTATGGGAAATATTCACAATTATTTCCCTAATGGACAGAATAATAGATTTCGTGCACATTCGTCAATATTTACTTTCGCTCGGGTGAAACAAGGCATGTCCCAAATATATTTTGCGTGACGCGCACCGCTTCCAATTATTCCTTAACGTTCATATATAGCTCAAAAGAATCATATCAACGAGCGGATTTCGAAAAGTGCTGGGTCAAAAATTTGCATTAAGCAAATCTCAAGATATCGGTCAAAAATTGATTTTTACGTTATAAAATACATCGAAAAAACACGTCATAAGTAAGATTCAAATGACGTCATTATTGAAAAACAGCGATAACTTCAATTTTATTAATGCAATCAACACCAAATTTTGACCGGAGTTGTAAATTAATGATTCTGAAATATTTGTTCAAAAATTTTCAGAAAATTTGAATGACGTCATTTGTTGTCGGGAAAAATAAAAATACGTCAAAAAATGCTGACGTCATCATGAATTTTCAATTTTTTTTTCATGAAATATTTTAGAATCGTTAATTTACATCTCCAGTCAAAACTCTGCTTTGATTGTATTAAGTTAATCGGAATTATCGCCTTTTTTCAATAATGACGTCATTTAAATTGTCTTTTTGACGTGTTTTTTCCATGTATTTGATAACGTCAAAATCAGTTTTTGACCGATATCTTGAGATTGGCTTGATGTAAATTTTTGACCCAGCACTTTTCGAAATCCTCTCGTTGATACGATATGAGCTAAATATGAAAGTTAATGAATAATGGGAAGCGGTGTGCGCTCACGCAAAATATATTTGGGACATGCCTTGTTTCACCCGAGCGCGTACCTAATAGCCGGGATGGTTAGAATAAGCGGAGGGGTTAAAATGAAAATGTCCTGGGTAGAAAATTTTTGAAAAATTAATTACAAATTAGCGGGGGGGCGGCTATTAGGTATCCGAGAGTAGGGGCTGAAGAATTGTTACCATTACTTGAAATTTTAATTTCTCAGCTTTAAAATAAAATGCAAGGGGTTGAAAATAAACTTTTTAATGTTTAATGAAATAATTGCATTTTACTCACAGGTCCTTGAGCTGCAATACCTGAAAAATCAGATGATATGATTTAAAAATTGAATAAGTACCCAGCAAACATAGAACGCTGTCTCGACTTAAATGACCGTTATGAATATGTTAGAAAAACGTTGTTTTGACGTCTTTTTCAGGGTGTGCGTAAAGACAAGTGTCCATAGAAATTACGCATCCACATTATGGAACATGCCAATATTACCTCATCTTTTGGATATATTTTAGTTAAGGAGTTTCAAAGGTGCTTGATAAAAGCCATTCAAACAGTTTATACTTTAACCCTTTGCATCCGCACATTATTTTAGTATTTTAGGGTTCCTTGACACCTAGGCGAATGCGATGAAGAATGACTTTTCAACGTTGAAACAACGTTGTGTGTCAGCTGGGAAGGAAAACCTAGTGTTTGTTGACAAAAGTATACCTAAATATCTCTTTACCTTTTGCATATGTTATTACCAAACTTAAAAGTACAATCAAAGACTTCATCTTTGATTCCATCACTTCTCTTACCAGCTGTTGCTCTCTTATCAGCTAAAAATCTTTGTGAGACATACAAGATGTTTTGTTGAATATATTTTTATTTATTTGTTTTGTAGGCTTTCGGTGCAGTATCTAAGTACATAAGAATTGAATAATTCTATTTGTCCTAACCTAATTAGACTCAAGAATTATGCAAAAAATGATTAATTTTCTACCATTACTGATCTCCCATTTGGTGACGATATAAGATAACGTGGAAGTAGGACTTCTTGCTCCCGCTGAAACAAAAACAATGGTCCATTATATATTACTACGGTTTTACCATCAAGGATTAGCTAACCACCAAGCTGACACACAGCGTTGTTTCAACGTTCATCTTACATTATATGGACGTTGTGAGCATTAGAACAAAAAAAATTGAAACGGCGTTGCGTGCCAGCTGGGGCGACCTAAACATCCCTTTCTCACAGCAACACAGGAGAAAACCGAAAAATCTTTTGTGTTTCCTGATCCGCTTATCCTCGCTCTTTTGTTCTCTCATACATGCCCTCGAAGTGCCTTATATAAAAGGAAAAACAAGAGCTAATTTAAGTGGATTACTGACTTTACAGTAGACCAATTAATTCATCAAATTTAAATACACAATCCATATATCATTGCAATGATATTAATTAACTTAAACAATAATGATACTAAAAACCTGTCTCAGAAGACTTAAAACATTAAACCCTTTGAAATCGCGTCTTGACTGCAGAGGCATAACGACGATTTTTTGTTTAAAAAGGGTGAGCTAGCAACTCAGTTTGCTTAAACTAAGTGAGTTTTGCTCTTTTACGGAATTTTCACTATTTTTTCAATCGCTGATAACTTTTTTTTAATAATTGTCTATATAACTTTTTTAGATGAAAAAATGAAAGGCTGAAATTAAAGATACCCGAAAAAATCTACCATAAAAGCTATTTTTTAGGAAAAGATTTGACCAAAACCACGAAAAAACCATGATTTTTTAGTAATGCTCCCTCCAGGTGTTCTATTTTTTTGGTTCGCATTGAAAGTTTCACCAAGGTATCCTCTTATTTTTTTGAGCACAAAACCATCTCAACTGCTCAACAATTTAATATGCTGCGGATATATGACGAGATAAAGGAGGTTTATCACTTTTTTCAATGCTTGTGAATTTTTTTAAGCAGTCGAAATGGTTTTGTGGAAACAAATCTATTGAGATTAAGAATCAAAAATGAAAACTTTTGACCTTTTTCTGAGAAATTTTTCCACTTAAAACTTACCGCCGCAGTGCATGCAAGCTTCTTTACAACTGAAGTGGTTAATAGCTAAAAGAGACCTTAAACGGACATTCAACGCTTTTTATATAAGAATACAAGAATGTCCATGATGAAAATGGCCAAAAAATTAAGATTAAGATCTTAACCTAAGGATGCTATAAATAATATTTTAAGTTAAGTTAAGAATATCCATGATGAAATGGATTTACACCATTCTTATAAAAAAGAATGTATTATCCTGGAAAAAGTTACAAGAAAATAATTACAAAAAATTCTACATAAGATAAAGTAAACACCATTAAAATGATAGTCAGTTAAATGATTATAAAGTGGCCAATCCAACTTTTTACCTTTTCCGCTCTCAAAATGTCTCAAATTGAAAAATCTTCTTTAATATAAGATGCTTACTATCTAAGACCGGCCTCTTCTTCAATAAGATGCTCTTGTTCGCAGCCGCCATTTTAGAAACGTTTAGAATCAGTTTTGGCGGGAGAATGGAACGCTTTTTAAGCATACAAGTTTTCCGCGCGGAAAATGGAAATTGATGTCCGTCAAATAATTTTTAAAAGTTGGGGTTTGATACATAGGTATGTAGTGTCACACTGGAACCCCACTGGAAAGGCGTGGTCTTGTGTGCGACAAAAAGAGACAATGAATTCTTAATTTGGGTTCGAGATAGAACAAATAATTGACATGGTGCGCGACATTACCAGATTTTTGAACCCAATCTGATCTTCAATATAGTACCCGATATAAATAAAAACTTTCGTGCACAAAAAATTCAAATGAAATCATGGAGAACGATGAAGAAAATAGTGCTCGATAACAAAAGGATACAATGTACAAAAAATTTTCGACAATAATTTAATATTTGTCAAATGCGAAATCATAATATTCATTGAAGTCGTCATGTTGTGGCTGTTTGGTTTCCATTCTTCTGTTTCTTCTCGCATCTTCATAAAGACCTCTTTTTTGTTCTTCAAATTGACCGAAATCTTTAAGCATCGTTCTTTTTCGTCCAGCGCTGTCATGTTTCTAAAGAATTGACAAAATGAATTGCTTTGAAGATGTAATTTCAAAGGGAAACGATCATCATTCGAAAACACCCACCAGTGCTTATTTCAATCTTCACTTCCAAATAATGTGTTTTTCACCGGGGGGGGATAGGGTAAAATGTGTTACGGGGATGCACCGCTGGTCAGGGTACCTTTTTAACCTTTACTAGTTCCAGGTAGGGTCGCAAAAACACCAAAATAGAAAAATCAGGCCCTCGTATGGTGCCTATTTTGGAAAATTTTGGGGAAAAGTAGAAAATCTGAGAAAATTTGGGAATTTTAGTTCCATTCAAGGACATTTTTTTCGCAAATTTTTGAAAAAGTGATTCCCACGTAGGGTCCATTTTTTTATAATAAGAAACTATGTAAGAACACAAGAGGATTCGACGGATAAAAAACACGTTTTTTATAAGAATATCCAAAATTTTGAAGCTTTCGGATGTTCTTAGCTTTTTGAGTTTTAAACTTATTCATACTAGGCTTTAAGGGGCGGTTCAAAACTAGGGGGTGTTCCTGCACCACACCATTATATTTGATCTATTTGTTCTTTTGGATGAAATTTGAAACACAAGATTCTTATATAAGGTAACTTTTGACAAAATATTTTTTGATGACGTCACTCATCATGCCCAAAGTGAGCAAAAACCGAAAATTTCCTTTGTTTTTATAACTAGCTTATTGTATTCAAACAAAGGCTTTAGAAAAAAGTTCCCTGCGTCTAAAATGCTTATTTTATCCTAAATATTCAAGAAATTACGGGTTAAACGATATATTTGACATAAAAGGTAAACTGGTAAGGGAAATGTGTCAATTTTGTGACACCTTACTGTCATAAATGTCATCATGCTCAAGGTGTGAAAATTTTTAGGTGTCAAATTCGTTTTTATTTTGAAGCTAAATAAAAGTTATGAATTTACGGAAAATTTCATGCCAAAAGCTGTATTATTTCAGGAGCTTTTAACAATAGTTTCACTACCAAACAGAAACACCCCCCCCCCCCCTAGTACGAACAGGATTAAATGTTCTCAACATGTTCTTATTTTCACCATTTTGTGAGTATTTTTGTTCATTTTTCCAAGAAAGTAGGTGTTTTAGGGTCCGCAAAGCCTTAAATGCTCTTAACTTGTTCTTAATATTTTGCCCTCGAAGTCTGTTCTTATGTAGTTCTTATGAAAAACAAGAGGCTTCGACAGCTAAAATATAAAGAATGAATTAAAAATATGCTACCCACCTGTTTACATCCATTCAAGCATTTATAACCATTGGTACCACAAGCAGTTCGCTTAAATTTGAGCCACCACATCCAATAGGGGTATTGTTTTTCACAATCTATCGCTATATCTGCACACTGAAAAAAAAGGTTACCGATACCGATAAATTATCCTAAGTAGCGATAAGTAAGTCTGCGAACGCAGTTTTCTAAATTCTAATTAGCGTGGGGATGGAATATAATGGGGGGGGGGTAATTTGAAGACAGCATTTTTTTTTAACTGATATCAATTTCAACAAAAAAAAAGAAATGAACACGTAAAATAAGAACCAATACTAACAAAAATGAAAACTTTAACAAGTTTAAGGTCTATCTACACTGTAATAAAATATTGAATTATTCGAATTTAATTAGGGGGGTCTTAGGGGGATGGCTTTGTTTCTCTTAACAATTAGCAGGGGGCGTCTATTCGGGAGACAAGAGTATTGGAAGGTATGAAGCATATCTCAGGCCGACTTTCATTCTTTTTCAGCAATCTATTGAATCCCCAATCTAATATATCGGATAATTACCCTCTGGACACATTGTTCTCGTGGTATATTGCCATCCTCCAGATATTCGCATCGTACAAAGTCTTCGCAGACAATGAAATCTTTACCCCGGAATAAGAGATCATTGTAGCATTTGGTTGCCAAACTGCCGCACTATGAGTAAAAAATGCATTGTATAGGTGAAATGCACTATGGGTAAAAAATGAACTACTCTCGGGTACCTAATAGCCGGGGGGGATTAGAATAAGTGGGGGGTTGGAAAAAATCTCAAAACCTAACAAGCGGGGGGGGGGGGGGGGTTGGAATAAAAATGTCCTGGGTGGAAAACTTTTGAAAAGGAGGCTGATACAGCAGAATTAGGAGAAAAGAAGAAACTTTAAAAAACATTTTCCCAAAAATTAATAAGCGGGGGGGGGGTTGGAATAAGAATGTCCTGGGTGGAAATTAATTAGCGGGGGGGACGGCTATTAGGTACATGCTTTTAATTATTAGAATGGTGTTTTTCCATTTCATGATGGATATTCTTAACTTTTTGGGAAAATCATCTTCAAATATACACTTTTTCGACAGTGTAGCCGCCAATTGCCGCGCAGGCATTTTTCCCCCTAAACTCGATCTAATCCTTTTTTAACACCTTTTTCTATTGTCTAGGTGAGAAAAAAAGACTGGGACGGTTTTAGGGTGGTAAAATGAAAAAAAAAATACCCGAGCGGTAATTGGCAGCTACGATCGAAAAGTTGCATCCAACCTGAACTTAACATGCGTGATACATACCCTGAAGCATGATATAGCATTTTTGTGAAAGTGATGAACCTTATTGGAAGGGGGTAACTGGCAATTTACAGGTAATAAAGCTATAAAATGATCATTCTTTTGCCGAATTTCATGATGGTGGTTTTCTAGCATTTTTTAAATTTTTGGTCAATTTCATCATAAATATTCTTATGTATATTTTTATAAAGTATTATTAATTTTGTATAAAGTATAGTCTTATAAAAGAAAAAGTGCGTATGCTTTACAGCACTAGGATTATAAAAATTGACAGAAAACTGAGGCTATAAAAACTTTTGTCAAAAGAACTCCTTTCTTCACCACTGAAAAGACAAATCTGAATCGAGATCCCCGCACTGAATTTATCAACCAAAATAGGCAGTATAACTTGGCTGTCCTCGTGCTATCAGAGAAATTGATTGCCCAGCTGGCACACAACTTCGTTTCAACGTTTTCTAATATTCACAAAGTCCATATAATATTAGATGAACGTTGAAACAACGTTGTGTGTCAGCTGGGTGACGACCAGCTCACTATAGGGACTATAGCTATATAATATCTTCAAATATTGCCTAAATTTAGTGCGACTGCGACTGAATTATTTTTGAGGTTGAGAACGGTACTCTTCTGTGCTTAATTGTAGGGGGGAGAATAAGCAGGGGAGATAAAATTTTGGAAGAAAAATCATAAAATGGGGGGTCATGATTACGTGATATTGGAGTGGTTTTGGTGAATTTCCCTGAGAAAATGAAGGTTTTTGACACTTTTAGGCAAAAAGTCATAAAAAGGGGGGGGTCATTATAAAGTAATTTTAAGCACAGAAGAGTAATGTTGCAGGTGCAAAAATCACATGATAAAAAAACGATAGATTCTATTGGTGAAGTAAATGATAACAAGAATTATTTGAAGAAAACAATGTATTGTACTTACTGGTCCTTTTAATACATTACCTGAAAGAAAAATGACAAAATATATATATCTTTAGGGCTGGTTACTTTAAACGAAATTTTCAGTTTGCGGGATGACCATATTTGATAACCCCGGGTGGCATTTTAAAACCCACCGAGGGGACTATGAAAATTAAAAAACTTCACGGGTCTGATTTTAAGAAAGATAATTTTTCACTAGGGAAAAGACAGTGACATTTTGTCGATGAGAAGGCGGATACAAAATTAAGGCAAACTTTTACTTTACTAGGCTGCTCGCCGCTAAATCTGGAATTTTTGACCGGGTTGACCTACATAATGTAATTAATGACAAGCGTATATGACTACGAATTCCAATAACTTTTACCGGGTTGACCTACCTAATGATAACAATGACTGGCGGGTATGACCATAAACTTCCAGATTCTGCCCAGGGGTGGAAAAGTTTGATTAATTTTTACCGGGTTCAGTGGATTCGTTTATATTGCGTGTAATACATTAGAATAGGCGTTATATGATAATTCGATTATTGTGACGGGATTTAGTTTGTATAAACTAAAATTTGTTCCCTCCATTACTTTTTGCTTTATTTCTACTATATCTGAATTAGTCGTTTAGCTCGCTAAACTACGGGTTCAGTCAATATCCAACTATGGCTTAAAATTGGGCAATTTTCAGCCATTCTCTTCAACGGGTTATCCACCGGGTGGAACTGACCGGATCACTGACGCAGGCGTGTGATAGCGTAATCAAGATTTTGGCCATATCTTGATTTCAAAGATTTTTGCTATTTTTGTGTGATTGAACCAATTTTGACAGTTTTTGTTGTCGCTTAGCCATCAAAAGTACATTCCGTGAAAAATTAAAATTTTATAACATCAAATTAACATACTACCATCCTCAGTTCAAAAAGACTTAAACTCAAAGAGGATCAGGAATAAATCATCCCAAATGCTCCCAACTGGATGATTTTTTATTTAGGAATAGAAAATACATAAATGGTCCATCCTAAAAAAAATACACCCTTACCTTTTGCGAGTGAGATAACCAAAAATAAAAACACAATCAAGGACTTCATTTTAAGTTGGATCTCTTCGTTGTTGCTACCCTCTTGCAATCTGATGTCAACTAAGAAACTTTCTATGAGTCAAAGACAAATATATTTAAAAACTGATTGTTTTAAATTAATCAGAACTATAAAAGACGGCTTTGAAGGAAAGAGAAAAGAACAATAAAAAAATGTTTTAAATAGGATCTGGAATAGATATTGGGGTATTTATTGAAAACACTGTCGTCCAGCTTTGTGCTAATAAGATAAAGAATACTCAACTTTTCCGAAAACACAGTCAATTATTGCTTTGCTTTAATGCCTTTTATTCTAAGAGTGAAACTAGGGTTGTAGTTAATCCGATCTCGGATGGATCCGATTATAGATTTCCTTAAAAAAACTTTTGATTATTTTCCTAATCCATGAAAGTCCATTTACCTGGTATTTTTTGTTAGAGTTAAATTGACGGTGTAGAAGCAGCAGTAAAATCCCAGCTGGCAAACAACGTTGTTTCAACGTTAATCTACTGTTAAATGGACGTTGTGAACGTTAGAGAAACATTGAAACAACGTTGTGTGTCAGGCTGGGAGGTTGTTGGGACTCGCCTGTTCTTGTTTTTGGCGCTTTGGCCTAAAATTGTCCTTTCTTTCTCATCCTATTGTTAATCTACAGCAAAAATTAGTCGTTCCAGAATAAGACACCCCTGTTTCACCCCCGGTGGAACTTTTTTCAATTGAAATCCCAATAGGGTTAGAAATTCCTTCGTTCGAAGGTTAAAATATTTAGTGGCAATGGTTTTGAAGTGCAATTTTGAATGGGGATGAAATAAAAGTTAATTTTCAAGTGGAGCTGAAATTCTAAGGTATTTTCCTACCGGCGACGAAATTTTTGTCAATGGTCAATCTTTCCAGTGAGGCTGGGCTCCCAGCGGGTCTGTGACACGGGGGTATAATAAGGGGTACGTTTATGTCGTACTTACCCAGGAGTGCCTAGTACTTTAATCGGATTAATTTTCGCGAGATTAAATTTCGCGATTTCGCGAATTTTTGCCATTTTCGCGAAATTAAAACTCGCGAACACGCGTGAGATTCCTGATTCGCAAAATTAAATCCACCACAAAACTTTTAAAATTGTATTTTTGGCGTAGAAACTAGTTCCAAGTCTCCATTTATGGCAAAAAAATGGCTATTTTCAGCTGTTTTCTGGCTTATTCGCGAAATTAAATCCACGCGAAATATTTCAAAACTCTGAGTCGCGAAATTAAATCCAGAAAATTTCGCGATTTTTTTTAGCTCGCGAAATTTAATCTCGCGAAATTTAATCCGGTTAAAGTATATTGTTTGCGGTTCTTTTACATATTCCGATTCCGCCTATGCAGCAAAACTTTGTTAAATTTGATTATATGTCGGTAAAGAAAATGTTAGGAATTTCTCTAAGAGAGATGATTTTCCCACTAAAGACTTTAATTCCTTAATTGAAGTAGGGTATATTGTTTTATTTTCTCAATGGATATTGCAAAATCTACCACACTTCCCTGAATTCCCCCGATTACCCTTCGAGGGACTGATTTATCTTTTTTTGCGCGCTTCGTGATCCTACCTGGGACTCATGGAGATAAGGTACCTTGACCAGCGGTACATCGCAGTGCTCATTTTTGCCCAAGTACCCCGACTCCATCTTAAAAGATTGCATAATCTCGAAATATTTATGTCATGTTTCTTATCATTACATTTATAAACTGGCTTATTTCAAAATAACAGAGTGAGTTGTTGCCCTATTATCCAAGGCGAATATAATAATTATTGTATCAGTGGATTTACCAAAATAACCTGTATAGTTAAGTATTGACTAACCTATAACATGGTAAAAGAATGTTTGAAAATCTCGAAACCTTCCCACAATGCTGATTAAATAAACTGTGTTAAAGAGTGAATTGATAATTAGTACGGTCTAGTTGTGCAAATATTGTGCACAAAGGCATAAAAGCATGAAACTTTGCACAATGGTAGTTTAGGGGTCAAAAATGGATTTAAATCTCAGACCTAAAAAATTAACACCTGTTTGTGTAATTTACAGACCAGAATAGGTTTCCAGGCTAAAATGAAAATCTTTTTCTCCAAAGTATGTCATGTTACATACCGTTGGAAAGCATGTTTCATGTCCGTTCAGAAAAACATTACAACCTATATCTGAAAATGAAGCCAATAAAAGTTATTGGGGAAGGTTGTTTGAAAAATGACCGAAAATGACATAATTGCTGACGTCAGCAAAAATTCCAGGACCACGCAGACACGTTTATTTTTGTGAAATTCAATAGAGGATCTTTCAATGACCAAATGGATAGCTTTGCTTGAGAGTTAACCTCACTTGACATAGAATATGGCGTTTTCATGACCGGTCGAAAGCCTTAGGCTAAAGGGTTTGCACCGGGCATGCCCATGGTAGAGCATTACTAAGGCAAAATTTGTCAACCTAACAATACTCAAAAAAACTATTGTAAAATAAGCTTGCAGCTGATCTAACCAATAGTATTTAGTACCTTAGAGGTACTCTATTGAATTTCACAAAAATAAACACGTTTGGGTGGTCCTGGAGTTTTTGCTGACATCAGCAATTACGTCATTTTCGGTCATTTTTCAAACAACCTTCCCCAATAACTTTTATTGACTTGATTTTCAGATATGGGTTGTAATGTTTTTCTGAACGGGCATGAAACATGCTTTCCAACGGTATGTAACATGACATACTTTGGAGAAAAAAATTTTCATTTTAGCCTGGAAACCTATTCTGGTCTGTAAAATACACAAACAGGTGCCAATTTTTTGGGTCTGAGATTTAAATCCATTTTTGACCCCTAAACTACCATTGTGCAAAGTTTCATGCTTTTACGCCCTTGTGCACAATGTTTATGACTTTTGGCACATTTAGACTGCACTAAATAACCTGTGTGAGAGTTTTAAGAATAATGAGTTTTTATAGTAAACTCTCCGACAAATAATATCAAACAGATACGTATCAAAAAACCACAAACATTAATAAAGCATTTACTAAGATAAGACAATAGTTTCGAAACTTTGAAACAGTATTTCTTAAAGGGACCCCTCGCTTGTTTGTGATCTTTAGGAAATCAAACTATATTGGTCCGAAAACCCCTAACAACATATTCAAAGAACATAAAACTTACTGCTAGTTCCTGTAGAGATATCGAAAAATTCCTTTGAAAACAGTATGGCGTCTCCGTCTGACTGAAACCAACACAACCGGGGCTCATTGGGAGTTCTGAAGCCGATAACGATTCTCCATAAAACCGCAACTCGACTCCAAGCAAAGGGTTTTACTTAGGAGAAGAGCGCGGATTCTAGACTGTTCGAACCGGAGCTGGCCTCTACACTCGTACTGTAATTTTCGGGCCCATTTGTGTCGACAACTTGGTGCGACAAGAGCGCGAGAAAGTTCGAAGGCCTTCAGTTGAGTGCACATCTAAATTCAAATTTTGTAATTATGGAGCGAAAAAAGAGTTTTGCATGCTAATACTTGGGGAGGTTGCTTTTCATATGATTATGAAGTGAGTGTCTTATTATCATTTTTAAGCGAGGGGTCTTTTTAAAATCCAATTTTATACTGATTTTAATAAAGTCGGTATTTTTAAGATCAATGAAACCTGTAAAAACCACATTTCTACAAAAGTTATGTCTAAAGACATAATACAATTATTGTAGTCTGGTTTTCAAACTATCTTTGCCCTATTTAAAGAAATTTCCATAAGCGACATCGACTATTTACTTCAGAGGTTCAACGACAAGGAGGAAAGTTTGCTCTAAAGATTGTCAAAGATGTTAAAGTTGATCTTTTTTTCAACATGCTTTCTAATGCTCTTCGCCAAAATAAATGCAGGTAAGTAGAAATCCGGCTTGCCCGAAAGAAAAGAGCTGTCAAGAAGGATTGGTCAAGGGCGTCAGCGAGTGAAACCAGGGATTCGCGGTTCGAATCCCCGCTCCTTCCAATGGTCCGTTCAGTTCAAAGATTGCCAAGCCAGCTGGATGCAGACCCGTGAAAACAATCGAAAGATTACCTAAAAGTCCTAGATAACAGAGCTATCCCCGTAAAATATCGACTCTGTCTATCTAAAGATTAACATTATTGTTCAATGATTCACTCCTAGAAAATTAGATTTTTACCCTCTTGGACCAAACTGGACAACATATCTTTTCACTGTGAACGAGTTTATTTCTGTTTGCCCATTAACCCTCTAGAGCACCTGGGAAAATGAAGGATATGATATCCAACTTCAGCCCTACTTAGGGCTATAACCAAAGCTTTTTACCCTTAGGAGGCAAAAGACATATATACGTTTTGAAAAGGTCGTTTTACCGATACACAGTCTTTTGGTCATAACTCCTGACCACTTGAGATTCAGAGAAAAAGAATCCGCTATTTTTTGTAGCTGAGAGAAAGAGCTTTCCAACCATATACCAAAGTTGATACCTGAATCGTTTGTCCTGGCCAAGAAATGGCCTTTGAAAGAATAAATTTCAAGAAAAAAAATGATGAACTTTTTGGCCTTTTTCAAAAAAGTTAGCGGCTTTGAAAGGTTAACCGAGAGATGGCATACAAATTATATTTAAATATTTTTCTTTCTTCTTTAGGTAGCGACCCATTGCAGGGACCGGTAAGTCGAAAAATTTATGTAAACAAGAGCCACAAAGATGCGGATAAAGCCATGGTGGTTATTCAGTTATCCAGTGATTCGAAGAAGTTTGAGATCAATGAAAACAAACGATTTTCTCTCTGTTACAACTAGATTTATTTTGTTTTTCTTTAAAAAAAATTCAAGCACAGTTGACTCTCTCTAATCCGATCTTCAAAATGTTTATTCGAATTAGAGAAAGATGTGAATAAATAATGGAGTTTCGAATTAGAGAGAGTTGAATTTATTTTCGTTATAGTGCAAATTTAAGGCGATTGGTTGTAAAGTTGCTCTGGAGGGTGGTTCCAGCTTTCGTTCATGTGAAGGCTTTGTGAACTGTGAATACCGAAAAACACCATGTGCAGGCAAGGTGCGCAATAGTCTATTATTATTATTCAATATTCGTGTTTATTTTCTTCTGAAACAATCACAATCCCGGTAGAACTTCAGCAACACTGGGAAATTTGGCCAAAAATTTGTCTCGATGGTAGAAATACTCTACAATTTCGGCCCCATTTTTTCTTTAGTTTCATCCCCATTTGAAAATCAATAGAAAAAAATACACTAGCAAACCATCCCCACTGAGTTTTATGACCTGAGAACAATAGACCTTTCTGACACCATTGGGATTCAGATAGAAATTTTCACTATCACTGTGGGCAGAAGTTCCACCGGGGCTGCGAGATAGGGGTGTTTTATTTAAGTATTTGATAAATATATAGAATAAAAAGATCGGCTTTATGTTCATCGGCAGAAAACCCAGGTTTTATCTTTCAAATCAAAGTTTAGGATAAACCCTAGCCCCCGTAGGCTACGTCATATCTACCTTCGTTCCTAGCATAAAACGCCAATAGCAGTGCCTATAGACCAAGAGGAAGGCCAAAAGCCTGTAACTGTCTATCACGTAGACTATAACCCATTGACTTCTAAGCCCGAAGGGCTAGACTCGAGACTCCTGGATGGGAAGTGAGGCCACTTATTTCTTATCCAGAACGCCCGCGCGTGGTTGAAAGTAAAGTCTATCGCTAGATTTCAAAAGATGCAGTTACACAAAGTGTAAGAACTGAATGGGCTTTCTTCAGCATGATGATTTTTATACTTTTAGTGTATCTCGAATGTTTTGGAATGTGAAAAGGGATTACCTCCAGCATGGATGGTTTGGCTGAATAGTCGGGGCGAACGACGAAAATGTGCTGAGACAGCATATCATTGTTTACAACGATGTCCCAAGACCTATGGTAGCAGAAAACGGGCTTTGGAAAGAAGTTTCGATGAGGAAGAAGAGTCGTTTATCCGAAATGAAAATGAAGAATTTTCAAAGTATTTTTAGAGAGAGCAACATTTTTGAACTTTGTACCGAATATTTCACTGAATATTTTTGTAACATTTTGTGAATTATTTGAGATCTTTTTTCAATCTATCTAGGATAAATGTATTCCAATTTCCGTTATTTACTAGCCCGGGGTCCACTTAGAGCTTTTTTTATAGACTTGATGGCGCTGATAAGTGGCCCGGTAGTATAATGCTTATATAATATGCTTATACAGTCCGCCAGATTTTAGTTGTTTATGGAAGTAAAAAACGTATGAAGCAAGGTTTTTATTTGAGAATAATTTTTGATGATATCTTTCAACTCCAAGTAGTTTTATTGTTATTTGGATTTTTTACATTTTCTCTCAAAATGGCGACCTCGCCAAACACTCCTAGTCTACTTCACTGGACCAACGATGTAAAAATAATAGATAACCAACTACCTCTAGAAGGCACTTCTCCCAAGAGAGCAACCATTGTTTTCCTATTGAAATGAGCACTCCTTTAAAAAGCTCTGTGTGCAGTGCGTGTTATGCTTTTAGCTAGATTTTGACACACTTTTTGACATCCACTGAATTGATAGAAAATTTGAATTGTTATTTACTGCAAATTTTGGAATTTTTTTCAAAAGATAAAGGTACCAATTTTTAGACAAATTGACTACGGATCGGCCTGATACCACTTAATCTTCATCTGGATAAATAAACGCTCATAAAATGCTGTTATCTGAAAAATATATGTGCGATTTGAAGTGCGATAACTCACGAATGAAAAGTGCATGAAGGTTGCCTGATACAAAATAAACAGATGAATGTTTATAGAACAATAATATCTAATTAAAAAATTCCTTCTGTGAGGCTGCCTATAGGAAAATACCCTTTTTTTAACCCAAATTTTGGAAAAATATACATCACGTGATCGATTCTGTCCAATAGAAGGTTGCAAATGAAGCAAGTTTTTATTTAATTGCTCTTTTTACGATGCAAAATGTCATTAATATTTTTACAACCGTAACACGGATGTTTTTTGAGAATCAAGGCAAGTTGGTTATCTATTATTTTTACATCGTTGGAAAAATTATCGAAAAGCAAAGTTCAGTCAGAAGTGGACTCTAGTCTAGTTATTTACAGGAAAATTGAAACTTTAATTTGAACGTGTAAGTTTTTATAGTAAGTACTGTATATCATTTTTCTATTTTAACATATTTTTTTTACTGCAATGTAAAAATTAACAAATTGTTATAATCATGTAAAATGTAATCAACAAAAATTAACAAACGGAAAGAGTATGGTCTCAAACTTTTCATTCGACGCTTGATCGAGCTCTTTGAGAAAATATCCGTATACAATAGACGATATCGCGTTTAGATAAATGCAATGCATTCTGGTTTCTCGGGGACCCTCAAGGGAATTATAATCTATTCCAGATCATTATATAATCGACATTATAATTTTTTGAGAGTCCCCGAGAAACCAGAATGCATTGCATTTATCTAAACGCGATATCGTCTATTAATGGAGGAAAGTATTCGCATTTTTTGTCCGGCAAGTGTAAAAAAATATAGCAGTCGTTCAAAAAATGTTCGAGAAAGAGGACCCATTGAAAAAATCGGTAAAATTTGTTATATTCTTAATTCTTGTTCTGTAAGAGCCCATATTTTGCGTTTTGCGAAAAGAATCTATGATATTGTAGCCAGGAGGAACCTGATTTTTTGCTCAAACGACGTTGACAAAAAATAGAGGAAAATGCTTTTCGTAAAAACATATTTAAATCTAAAAAATTCAAAAATATCTTTAAAAACCTAACCTAGAAAAAAATATACACCAATAGTTGGATTAGAAAAAATTTCGGACTGAAATGTTTTTCGGACGACCATGAGTTTTCATCCTACACATTTTTTTAAAAGAACATCCAAAGTTTTTGAAGCCTTCGGATGTTCTTTAACTTTTTGGGTTTTAACCCTAAAAAAGTTCTTAAAATGTTCTTATTTTCACCATTTTGAGACCATTTTTACCTATTTTCCTGTAAGAAATTTGCTGTTTTAGAGTCCGCAAAGCCTTCTTAATATTTTGGCCATCGAAGCCTTATGTTCTCATATAGTTTGTTCTTATAAAAAACGTTATGTAATGAGGTAAATCCATCTAATACAGTGACATGGGTGTTATATGATAATACGATCATTGCAACGGGATAGTATCAGCAGCGTGTATAATTTATCCCTTCCGTTATTTTTTGCCTGAATTAGTAATTTAGCATGCTAGACTACGTTTTTGATCGAATGTCCTTTCAACATCCATTATGAAGCAATACACCTATTTCGTAGCCTAAAAAAATCTCATCATGTTGATATCAAAGTGAGATGTGTGAGAAATTCAATAAAAATACCTCTAAGCTTTTAATGTGGTGACGCGGTCGTGATGCGATTGCATCGATTGCATCAGTAAAACCATTGGGAAATTGTGAGAACGAAAAGATATCTTTTTGCATTACAGAGAGGCCAGAAAAGAAAATGTCACCAAACACCAAATTTATGCAGTTTCTTATTACGTGATTCCATTTATCGCTTTTTTCAAAAGACGAGACGAAAGACATGCTTTGCGGTTACATACGCAAACTGCAAAGGTTTCACCAATTTATTTTCTAATTTTGTTGTTTTTTTCACCCGATACGTCACTTACAACTTAATCACCTACTTTAAAAGTGAAGTAATGTCAAAAAACATTGTGCATATCCTGAAAAAAACTATCAACCCTTAACGCTTTTTAGGAGACTGGTAACAAAAATACAAGGAAAATTCTTCCCGATGATGGTATCGAAAACGCAAGTGTAGGAGCTCTCTTGTGAAAAATGTAAAATACCCTTGCATTGAAGCGGTAAAGTAACGTCAATAGCGAGATTATGTATCTGGAATTCTCTACGGCTACGGCTAAAGTGGCGAGGGAAATGGCGAGTAAGGCAAGTAATGGCGGGTGAAAGCAAGTTCGATATTTAAAGTACGGCATTATGTCGACTTTGCTTAGACGGTGTTTTGGTGTTTTTCCCGTACAGAGCAAACTAGACAATGACATGTCGCCTTTGGTGACGACCCGTATGGGCAGCCCCGCAACCGTAGCCGTAGAGTATCTCCGATACATAATCTCGCTAATATAGTTAAGTAAATCGAATGCTAAAAAAGGTTTGCACTCTATCGCAAAGACCCAAGAAAATGCATCCAGAGTTTTGACGGGAATTTTGCTCTATGTAAACTCATTACTAATCCCTAAAAGGCCGATCGCGCCGCTAAAGGTAAGTGTTTTGGCAAATGATGTCTCCGTCTCGATCTCATGGTCATCCGAAAACAGACAGAAGATAACTAAAGAAAGTTCTCACAGCAACGATCTAATCCGTCATTACGTGGCCCTCGCACGATCCTTGATACTTTCGATAACAGCCACATTGGGATACTGTCTCGTATAGAAAAGTATATAGCCTTTACATCTTGTAATGGTGTCTTCATTCGTCACAGATACTGTACTATCATTGAAATTATACCATGAACCTTGTGAAAGAGAAAAAAAGAAAATATGACCATTTTTTGCCTTAAAATGGACAAGAATTTTCACGGGGATGCACCGTAATTTTGAGCCGCAGATATCGTCCACCATCCTGGGACCACATGTTTGTTAAAAAAAAGAGAACCTCGGCGAATTGGCTTTAAAGAGTCAATACAATAAGTAAAATGGAATAGAAAATGGGTAAACTAAATAAACGGGTCAAGATAGAAGCTAAAGGCAATTTTATATTGTAGGCAATAGCAAAGTTTTTTATCTCTGATGGAAATGAACTTTTGTTGTATCTTGAGACGGTAAGGGCTCTTTTGTAAATAGTTGAGACGGAAAACACTGTACCGTGATACTTAGGAACTCTTATACAATGTTATGTAATCAAACAAAATGAGACTAGATGCCTACCTTCGTGTCTTGCATAAGTTGTATAATGACCAGAGCCAGCCCTGAAATTTGATGAAAAAATAAAAAGGTAAATTCAAATTCAAAGTAATCTAACTTCTTATAGGGGTTGACTTTCAAATAGTTCATTTCATCGAGGGATTTTGGGGAGATAAAGTCAAATTTAAAACGGAAACTGAGAGACCGGTAAGTAGCTGAGAAATGCGAAACTGAAGCAACACACTCTTTTTTATAAGAATAGTGTTTTTTGGCTGAGGGTGAAGTATTTTTCCGAATCCCAGGGTGAGATTTGTTTGTCTTAGCATTTTTATATTTTCGTAAATTATTATGTTATTTTTATATATTTTGTGTATAGTAAACGTAGCAACTCAAGTAACAATTCTTTTTCTGTGAAAAATTATGCTTCATTTTTATTGTTCCCACCCTATTCTAGCAAGATTGATAATAAAACAATAGGCAGATACTGTCCTGATATGAAATATGTGTCTGATATGAAACGGGAACACTTATGTAAGAATAAAACCTTTTGTCAATTTTCAGTGCCCGGATATTCTTATAAACACTTTTCTTATAATATAAAAGCGTGTACATTGCAATACAGAGCAGATAGTCCAAAAGGAATAGAGTTGAGTAGGAAAGTTTTTAAAGAACCCCTGGACGGAAATTATATCACTTTCTCAAAATGGGAGTAATTTTCTTTTTGGAATAGCCATAAATAGTCTATGAAATATTATTCTAAGACTGTTGGAATAAAATGAAAGACATACCCGCTACCATGATGTACTACAACTGCTGCTAAATCATAAATATGTGCTTTCGTTGACATCCGATGTGATTTCTTGATGTGAGAAAAGAAAAGTCAAATATTACTCTTCTAACTAAAGTGGCTAAACTTTGGCGTGGACCTTTTTTGCAATTCCAAAATCCAAAAATTTTTGCGTGGCAAAATCTCGCAAATCAGCTTCTTTTTCACCTAATTTCTTTCATTCTTCTAGGGATTTTAGCAAAAAATCACGAGGACTACATTTCGTGAAAATGGCCCGAATCTCGCGAAAATTAATCCTCGCAAAATTTAATCCACTCGTGAAAATCAAGTTGATCAAATCGTTGATTTCTTTGGAGGTAACTATTCACATTTGACGTTGTATATTAATCAGGATCACATCACAGCTTTAAAAGTTAATAGCCGATTTTTTGAAACTATTCGAGCTTGATTTTTTTTTCACACACTTGACTAAATGCAAACGACGACAAAATTGGAGGTACCTTAAAGGAAGAAATTTTAGCGGAAAGAAAATTTGGCAGATTTGGTTTAGTTTTTTCGTCCATCCGCAAAATTAAATTCCCTCTAAAAAACTTTTGCCAAAATTTCTTCCTTTATGGTACCACTTCTGGAAAAGTTTAATTTCTGTAAGTCGCCAAAAGCTTTCAGTCAATACCGTATTCATGACATTCATTACCTAATATTTTTACGGAAGCACTCAAAACAGCCCGGGCGTTTTCCACTAGTTTTATTGTTTAAATCCAAAATATTGGCAAACACCCAGTCTTTTTTTTTGGTGTCTCCGTATAAAACATTACGTCATGAATATCATAATTATACTAACCTGACCGGGTAATTTCAACAAGTATGAATTCATATTTAATTCTTGAACAGGAAATTTGACAAACGTGTCCACTTTGGTGCGCCCGTGTTGATTGTAACGAAATCTTTTCAAGTGTAAACATAAAACCTGATAGAGTAAAAGAAAAACATGCTACGTTAGAATGATAGAATGAAATAAATAGAATCGCAAAGTTTTCGAAAAAAATTTGTGAAAACTTCAAGCAAAATATCAAGCACAGTGTGGCCAAAGTAATGTTTTTTGACTCCGACGGAAATTGACTTAAATCAACAAATTAGGCAAGATTCTTCAAATCTCGCAGAATTTTGTTGAATTCGGAGACGGGAAAGCTTCTTTTTGTATTTCGCCGAGACGGGAAAACTTTTTACGCTGCGGGTAATTAGTAACTGTTAGCTATGCTAGCGAATATCAACACACCTTGGGCATCATTATGCGCAAGGTTGTTGATATAGCTATCAGGTCCTAGAGATAATTTGATCTAGGAATATATTGGAAATAGAGTATATCGGAGTTCATAGAGTAAAGACATAAGAAAATCGTAGTTACAAATTCTTACATTTATCACACCCCCAGAACAACACTTTGTTAGCTCACAAGGCTAACAAATGGAGGTTCTACCGAGATCGTAATGATTCGGAAGTTGTTGTGTTGTTCTGGGGATGCGATACGAGAGTGAGTTAGCTTGAGAGCTATAAAGATGAACAAAACAGTGTTGAACATTTGCATAAAATATTTTAGCATGAACATTTGAGATGTTTCATGGTTGAAATACTGGTTGGAATGGTCAAATGATACATTGAGTTGAAATGGCCATTCGAAGTTTCTTGAATTAAAAAGTTTCTTGGAATTGACTTATTGATTGATATTGTTATGGTATGGATATGATTTGGTGAAATCATTTGTTGTCGTGAGCAGGACTATAAAATGTTCTGGGGCTCCCTTGAGCAAGGACAGTACCCCAAAGCTCCCCTTTGTTAGGGTTACGACGAAGTTAATTAACGTATAATGACAGTTACAAGAGGTACGTGTATACGAGTTTTTGTGATTTGTGGGTATTTATGAGAAAATACGAATGTTGTGACTTACAAATATTTATGGTGAAATATGAAATATGAGTAATATAGCCGAAGGAAGGCGAGTAGCAATACACAGATGAATATGTTCCTGATGAGAAAGACAACGGTGTATCTGCTTAACGTAAGCACACATTGAAATGGTAGTCCAGCAAGATTACACATTTAAACGTAAACACGCTTTGGGAAGGCATCAAATGAAAATGAAGTATTAAACAAATAGAAGCACCAAAGATTATGTACCGTATGGAAAAGAGGAATCCCAGAAAGTTGTAAAGAAAAAACTTTCGAAATCAGCAAAAGGCTAAGATAGAATTCAATATAAAAAAAAAGGGGATGAGAAATATTATGCGCAAAATGAGAGAAAAATTAAAATAAAATTAGAAGATTTAAATTAAAACCAATGAATCAAGCATGAACACATGCTGAATGTGAGGAAGCAGTTAAGCGAATAACTTGACTAAATTCAAAATCTCATCACAGAAGATGAAAAAAGTTGTTTATCAAGCTGAAAAGTTTTGAAAACAAAGCAAACAAACGAAATATTGTCTAGATGTTTCGAGAAATGTACCGAGGAAGAGAGTATTAACACAACTGCATAATGTCAAACAGAACTGTTTTAATGATGTACAAACAATCGAAATGAACAAAAATTGGTATTGCACAAGTGTTTGGAAAGGATGCCCAAAATGAAAGTATGCACATGGCTGCGTAAAGAAATAAACATAACATTTGAAAGCAATTTGTTTGCAATTAAAAAGATAGTTCGACATAAAGAATCAAAAGTATGCACAAGAGGTGGT
The DNA here is from genome assembly GCF_902728285.1 of Clytia hemisphaerica. Classification (NCBI taxonomy): domain Eukaryota; kingdom Metazoa; phylum Cnidaria; class Hydrozoa; order Leptothecata; family Clytiidae; genus Clytia; species Clytia hemisphaerica. The sequence continues at coordinate 835,989 of NW_027104048.1, forward strand.
TTCGCAGTGGGAAGAGATTAACTTCAACAACAGAAGAAAGCGAGTCAAAAACAAGCTTATCTTCAATCGAAGAAAACGAAGAAGCTAAAAAGAAACAGTCAAACACACCGTTATCAATAGAAGAATGGTTAAAATGTCCTGAGAGACATAGTTTGATGGTCAAAGATGTCCGAAGTGAAGAAACGCATGGTTTCACTGAGAAAACAGAATAACATAACAAAACATTATGAAGAAGCTGCCCATGGTTACGTCGCAGTAAAAACGATTGCATCGACAGAAGAATGCTAAGTTGATCCATGGTTGTAAAACGCAGAGAAACGCAGTAATAGCTTTCCAAAATAATTATGCGTTATCAGATTCTTAAAAGTAAGGTGAATCATGCGGAACTCGACAAAAGACTCGACAAGAGAAACCTGAACTATCTTCATCAAGAAACTAAAGCATCAAAATTCTGATAAGAACAAAGATAAGAAGTACAATTATGAGCATATGAACAATGAAGAGAGGCATAGGTTATAGCAGGAAACTTAAAGCGCAAAACGAAAGACTTCAAGCCAAGATTGAACACTTTCGTGAGAAAACGAGTTTCACTAATATGTGAGTAAGTTTACTTGGAAATAATTGCGCAGTTTATTACATAACATATTGCAACTGTTAGATGTCAGAAGAGATGATGTATTTAAAAAAAAAAAGAATATTTTATTATTTAAGGCTGTGAACCGTTAGGGTACCAGTAAAAAGAAATTGTTTTATTTAAAAGATTATTTTACAAAATTTGTAGTATTTTATTAGGAGAAAATGTGGAACATTTTTTATTTCAACGGGGCTGTTAGCTATGCTAGCGAATATCAACACACCTTGGGCATCATTATGCGCAAGGTTGTTGATATAGCTATCAGGTCCTAGAGATAATTTGATCTAGGAATATATTGGAAATAGAGTATATCGGAGTTCATAGAGTAAAGACATAAGAAAATCGTAGTTACAAATTCTTACATTTATCACACCCCCAGAACAACACTTTGTTAGCTCACAAGGCTAACAGTAACCAATGAGAACCAATTTAAATCTTACATTAGGTAATTGGAGTATCCAAAACTTTTTGGTGGAAGGTTGTCGTTTTTTACAGTTATTACATGTATACCATTCACTGGCGTCCAAATTTTCCACTTCTACAAACCTCTGTAGACAATCTATGGAACGAAAAAAGTCAAGAACGATTTCATTAGAAAACAAAACAACCGGTTGCCAAAATTACATCTATATGCATGGTGAAAAGCTGAAGAATGTGTTTTGTTGTGAAGACCCGACAGGATATTCAAATTGCATTTCCATGTGGAGGGGAGGGGGGTTGTAATTTCAAACCAAGCGCATAGGGACGAGCCTCCTCTCTCCACGCGTGTACCTAAGAAACACTTTTCTACAGGGGATTTTCATGAAGAATCGTCGGTAAACATACCCAAAGTCTTCTGAGGCTAACAATCAAGGTTGTTGGTGTTAGGAATTACCTTAAGGGAAGAAATTTTCGCAGAATTTAATTTTGCGGTATTTTGACAAATCCGCGAAATCTAATTTCCTGAATATTCCCAGGATTTAAAAATTCCCTTTTAAAATTGGTCTTGTAAAAATAGCAAAAATAGGCCATATTGTAAACAAAAAACTCTCTCAACCGCGAAATTAAATTCCGCGAAAATTTCTTCCCTTAAGGTAATAACGGAAGAACTTTCAAAACTGACTGAAGAAAAGTTTTAAGTTTGTTGATGTTAGGAATTATATATTACCTACCTGTTAGATGACATACTTTTGATTGATTTTTATGATTTTTATTTGCTGCACTATTTTTGGAATGATGTGCCCGCAATGGAATATCTAGAGATAAATCTATGAGAGAAAAGAAAACAATCAAAGATAAATAATCAGTTGACAACTGACAAGATAGTTGATGAGTTTCAGTCTTTTATTTTAACGAAATTTAAGTCAGCGTATTCTCGACTCGGGACTTTTTATGGAGCCGTTCATTGTGCTGTTTGTCTTAGACATTCTCATTCTTAAATTAATGATACATACCTAAGAAAGCTTCTTCTTTCTTAGAGACGTTTCCGCATTTCAAACAGGTGACCTGAAAAAAGAAAGGTGGAAAATACAGTTACATTACAGTCATAATCCTCTATCTAAAGGTTTGTTATGAAAATAGTTTTTGATATAAAGGATGTAAATCAGAATCAGAAAGCGTTTCCACTTTGCAAACTTTTGCTTAGCAAGCCTTTTATGATGACCCATGTTATTTTTCACCAAAATTGATAGAAAAAGACTGGCAGCCTAAGCATGATGCAATGATAGCAACGTAAATCAAATTCTAGTCATTATAGATTAAACAAGACTAAGTATCAACAAATGCTTTAAACTTACATCACTTCTGAGTTGGCCACCAAATATACCAGATATTATTGTTTCTTTGCTGAGGGAATAGTGTTTAGTTTGCAGTAGTTCGGTGTGAACACGGTCTAACAGGTAATGCATAAACTCATGAGCATCGTGTTGTTGATATCCTCTGAAAGAGAAAATAAATCGTAAAAGTTAAGGAAATGCTTCAAAGCACAGTGGTCAAAGCAAGGTATTTCGTCTAAGATGGAAAATAGATTTTACCTTACAGATTGTAAAGATTGTAAAAATAAAGGAAATACTTCTAATCAAGGTTAAACACCTCTTTTGCCGAGGTAGACAATATCCCTTGTAGAGACGTCCCTATTTCTTATTTTCTTATGGGAACAATATCATACCCCATTGATTAAAGCAAGGTTTTTCGTCTGAGACGGAAATGGATTATACACAACAAATTATTAGCACATTTGGGCGAATTTTAAATCCTCGTCAAAATTTCCAAATTCGGCATTCGCCAAATTATGCAGAATTTTAAGACGGAAAAGGTACTTTACTGAAACGGAAATCCATCTGAGACTAAAGAACTTTGTACACTTAATCAAAGTAACCTCTTTCTTGTTGAGTTAGAGAATTCCCCTGGAGGAGACGTCCCTATTTTTTCAGGAAATAATATCATACCTGAATCTTGGAACGACTTTCCATATAACCGTGAATAGAGAATCAGGAGCAATAGCTGCAGTTGCCCCTTGCCATAAAGCACATAAAACTTTCCGTAGTTCCTCAACTAGTGATCTAGATAAAAAAAACGAACATATTTAGCCTTTATTTTAAAGGGAGAAAACATTGAATTGATCCTGTTGAGAATGTATTTATTTTCAGATAGTCTTGAAAATAATGCGGTAGACATCTGGCGTTAGAAAATACCATATAAATCCTAGAAGATAATCAACAAAGCAATAGAAGAATATCAAAATGTTGTGTCCAGGAGAAAAATAAACACTGTAACGTTCAAGGAGTATCCGAGTTAAGTTTTATTATAAACCTCTAAACTTTTCTCTTACATATCGTCAGATTGGTAGCTTCTTGTATAGTACTTTCGCATTGCTTCATCATTGCTCTTTCCATTCAGCTCAATCGCAGGGAGTTCTTTGAAATAACAACTGAAATGCTTCAAGTTACTAAAGAAAATGGAATTATATCAGGAAACTCTTCGTGACATGAAAGTTATTTTTTAATGTTTTGCTAGTCTTTAAATGCATCATAATAATTTGTATAAGGCAGAATCAGAGTTTTTTTAAACCTACATCAACACACCCATAAAAAAGGATGGTTTCTAAAGGGAGGTCAGATTAAAAATTGAATGGTTGGATCGATTATTATATGCTGTCATTAGAAGCCACACTCTTTAAGAACCAGATTTTGTTTAGACAATAGAGAAAAAATCAGAATCCCAAAACATTTTGGGTTGATTATTTGTAACCAATACGAGGCTTGAGGGCTAATTGAATTTAGTTATTTGAAAACAGGAAATTCTAAATCCTAATTACCAAGCCTGACACAACTATAGTCTACATCCTTGTGATTATGGGACCTAGATCGTGTGTTTGGCGATAAGTCTAAATAAAAATCTATCGATTTTCTCCTGTGATTTTTACCTTAGCGATTGTAAAATAGCGTTCATAAAGCAAGTGTTTCCAAGATTTCTCAAGCCGACTGTTTTTAACTTTTGTGGTGAAGAGGGGTATATGTTTTCCTGAAAATTAAAAAAGTAATAAAAGACTGTTAGCTTCAGTTAGCTTCAATAAAATATTGAAATTGGCCAAAATCTATTATCCAGATACGTTAATATCCCATTTACTATATTTCGTGGTAATGTCATACATTATGGTCTTGGGACTTAAACAAACCAGTTTTTTCTGAGGTTTCCCAAGGAAAATTTTTTATTTGAGTTGCTTTCTTTAAAACGCAATTTTCGTTGATTCAAAACAAAAATCGGTATGAAAATTGAAGCCAAAAATCCACCCCCTAATTTATCACAGAACAAACCCTGTTTGTTTATCCCTAAAATTGGAAAGTTTGTATTACAGAAAATGCATATTTCTAGTTATTCTGAGAAAATCTGAAAATATCTTTCATTGTATTAATCACGTATGGAGAGAAACAAAAAGTGTTTTCAGAAAACTTTACTTTTGAGGAGTTCTTTTTCTTTGTTGGTGTGCCTCCATTTATGGGTTGGTCCTGTTGTCTTTTCTTTCTTTGTCTGTGAAATCATGAAAGAAATACAAAGAGAAAAAAAATTAAAATTGTTTCAAAATATTTTGCCTATATGTTTTAATTGAGAAAGTATGCTTGTATGAGTTTTTGTGTGTATTGTATTACAAAGCTTTCTATCCAATAATCAAACACAAGGTCTTGTCGATTGGTGTTTTCATTTTGTAGGTAAAGCATTTTTAAAATTTCCATCTTCAGATATAATACTCAGTCTTAAAATCTTTTTCAAAGGAAATCTAACTCAATACAAGTTTCCCTGATAGGTAGACAAAAATGTGAATTTACATTATCAACAGCATAGTTATAGAGGAAATTAAAATTTTTTTTTACCTTTTTGGTAGTTCTGTTTGTAATGCACTTCGTATAAGTTGTACTGTACCCTCTGATGTGTCATTTATCACGTAATCATCACATTTATAACTGTAATGCAAAATAATATTGAAAAAAATATGTCAAAAAGAAGTTTAATTATATGAATCTAATTTCCTTCTTTTGCCTTGAATTGTCTTGTTGTTTTTATTTCATATATTTTTACATTATCTTAATTAAATGTTTTTCCTGGTCTTTAATTATCAGGACCGCAGCAATGAAAAATGATTTTTCACAAAGTCTCTTACCAAAACACCATGAGAGAACCATCAATACATACAACATGGTTAGGATTTGATTCACCGTGCGATTTACAGTGTCCACTCACATATCTGTAAAACAAAATTTATATGACAAGTTTGTGAAAAAATATATATTTTCAGGGGGGCTCTAAGTCTGCACAGATTTCCACAATGGTTAATCAGAAAATCAGTAAATCAGAAAATGTATTTCTATAATTATATTAAATACATTTTTACAAAATTGAAAAACTTTCCTTCATTTTATCAACCAAGACTGAAATGCAGTTTAGCTTAAAATGAAAGATACCCATTCTTACACCTAACAGGTAATAATTTGTGTCCCTGCAAGCGATTTAGAGCACATTCAAGATCGGCCAGGATCGGCCAAGTAATTCTACGGCCCAAATTGGCCTAGATGGGCCAGGTCCGGTTCGGATCGGCCAAGTCCGGTCTAGATTGGCCAATAACGACCAGGTCCGGTTTTGTCGAGTTACAAACCTGATAAAACAAAAACAATGATGTTCGGCCGATGTAAAACCGGTCTAGGCCGATATGGACCGGTCCAGGCCGATACGAATCGGTCCAGAACGTTTTACGGACCCCGAAATACTAATTATAAGCAAAATTGTTTTCAAACAGTCGTCGTTTTCGTTGTAAATGACATACTCCCCTGTATTTCATAACCTTCACTCACTCGCTCTTATAAATCCATTTAGAAAAGATTGTTAGAAATCCTCCTTAGAATAGAATTGCACTGTGTCCCTTCGTTAGTTTATTTATAGACATCCCTGTCTCATTTACATATCTCCCCTGTTAAAACTTGCCTGTCAATATCTTTGTATTTCATGCACAGCTAGTAAAAAAGCCAAAGCCAAAAGGAATACCAATTGCTTCAACCTTTTTACTAACGACAGCACAATCTCTGAAAAAGAAACTGTTACTTGCCTTTTCCTTTGCTGATATTCCAATAATACAGTAACAGGGTGTCTACGGATTTTTTTTAGGATTTTCAAGGTTTTCAAGGTTTTTTGGTCATTTTTAAGTGGTTTTTCAAGGTTTTTTGGTCATTTTTAAGTGGTTTTTCAAGGTTTTTTGGCAAAAACTTTGGTACTTTTCAAGGTTTTTTGATACTTAGTTGACATGGCTCTTTACAGGAATTTAGGTTTTTTTTTCAGAGTGATAGGTGAAAGAAAAATAGAGGACGGAAAATAAAATTTATTCGCTTTTGGTGCCCGGGTAATTACTTCCACAGTTAAATTTCTATCTCCCTCGCGAGAACAATACCAAAAAAAGAAATACTCCAACTCCCTAGTCTTCCAACTGTAGAAATAAAGAATTAGAAGTAAACCAATTGTTTACAGTGACCGAGGAGGCGCAACCATGGTTTGCGCCGACGTGAGAAAATTTTGATTTTGACTCTTTCAAATCGCCTTGTTTTTTATTATTTTTTTACAAAAATCAATTGCCAAAAAAGTTGTTTTAAGGCGTCCTCGAAATTTTATTGATGAACGGCCATTATCCCAAGACGCCCTGAAGCGATTTGAAAATTGGGGAACAGTCGATTTCTTACGGCTCATGCAAACGGAAAATTAGTGACAAAAACTCAGCTAATGATAAAAGAATATGTTGCATTCGTTAATCGCAACAGAAACAGGAAAATATGGAATACACCGTTTAACAGTCTCGCCATCTCCACCGTAGAGGCGGTAGGTAAAAATGCTCACTTTAGTACTGTGGAAGGTTAGAGAAATGTAAACATTGCCATTTTTTTTCTTTCCTTTAAAGAGAATGTTTTAGATGTTTGAACATCATATTTATGACAATTTTATGTATCTCTCCTGAAAATTTCACAAAAAATCATCAAGAGGAAAAGAAGTTATGATTAAAAGGAGTTCTTTACCTACCATTTCTCTGCTAACCCAGCAGTTCTTATGAGAACTGGATGTTTACCTACCATTTTTTACGGGGGAGAGTGAGGTTTCCCGTGGTTGCCAAAATTAAAACAAAGGAAAATTGTTCATACGCGTGCGCAGTCGACACTGTTAAACGGTGTATTCTCTAAATATTATAAAGGTTTAGCGCCACAGGCGGTTTTTAGTTATTCTTATTTTTCGAATGATGGGATAGTGCTTTTCAAGGTTTTTAACGATTTTTCAAGGTTTTCAAGGTTTTTCCCAGAAAATTGATAGTTTTCAAGGTTTTCAAGGTTGGGTGGTTCATTTTCAAGGTTTTCAAGGTTTTCAAGGTTTTCAAGGTCCCGTAGACACCCTGAGTAATCTTGATACTTAATAATCTTATCTATTATAGCTCATAAAAAATTATTCTTGTGATGGTTTTCACTCTAGTAAAAACATAAAAATGAAAATACTTCCTCCTTCTTGCTTCTGTTGTGGTTCTTTTTCTTTGGCTTTTGTTTTGGATTTTAGAGTCAGAGACTTTTCAAAACATTCGAACGTTCTCTGGAGTTCATTCGAACACTTTACAAAAATATTCGAAAGTTTTTAGGCACTCGAGATTGTAAACAAAAAAATACCGTCATACAAAAAAGAGTTGCTTGTTTTGTTTTCAGACCGGACTTGGCCGAACTTGGACCAGTCTAGATCGACTTTTGTTTAGAGAAAAGATTTAGAAACATGGCTCAGCTAAGATTGGCCTAGATTGGCCAAGATCGGTCAATATCAGCCAAATTCAGCCAGGAACGGTCCAGACGGGTCCATATCGGCCAAAAGTTCGGCCCATTTTTAATGTGCTCCAAATCGCTTGCAGGGACACATTTTTCAATTAGAAACACCTCCACCCGTTTATTGGCTAGTGACTGTACCCCTTCTAGTATCAAGTCAGCCAGACTGAATAAATTTACTACCATTTAATTTTAATGTTTACTTAATGTGGTGGTTGGCCTCACATCTAAGTCAATTGTTTCAAAGTCAATTGGGAATTGCCATTGCCCAGGAAGAGAGTGATATGATAGAATCTATTTTAGCCTCTTATCATAACATGTCCCACTCACCTTCCACACAGTACCATACCGCACTTCAAACACATCCATGGGCTTTTATTTGATCTGCATTCTAAAACGAAAAGTATTAAATATATTCATTGTTTCATCGTCTAAAAGTGAAAATATCAACAAGCTCTTAGTATGATGTTTGTTCGTAAGAATGAAAATCTCAATTAATCTTTTGCTAAGTAATTCATACCTGCACAAACCCATAGATTTGTATTGTCTTCTACAAGTCTTCTAACAAATCCTGGAGAGATATCGACAGCTACATCCAAATGTTTACATTCCATTTTTTAAATTTAACAAAAATTCTGAAAATATTTTTAAAAATGATATAACTTTTGTTATCAATCTTTGATTGGGAGAAAACTTTTCAGGGTGGTTTTATCAAACTTCAGGACCATACTGAACTTTGAAAGGATGAGACTTGGACAGAACCTAAGAAAAGCTGAAGAAACAACTTCCCCTGCTCTTGAGTGTTTAGTAGTGCTACCTAGAGGCACAGTAATTTTTTATTTAATTTTTGTGCTCCTCAACATCTATAGTTAATGGAACGAAGAGGTAAATAGAATGTTATGGGGGCATTTGACTCCACACTCCTGTGTTTTTAATTCTTTAATGTTTTTTAATTCTTTACATTTCTAGTTTGGATTGCTACCTGGTCTTCCCAAATATAAGCAATTAGCATTCTAAAATCTTGTCTACATTGTACTCAATCCACCAAAGCCTTCAGAGAATTGAAGATGAAAAATAGTCTACACGGATTGAAACAAATAAAAGAAGTTTCATGAAGGGTGAGATTTTACAGCTCCCCGTGGGGCAAGGTATTGAAAGGCTACAGGTACTGAAAAGAAGGGCTATATGAAATGTGGAAATATCTTATGGTGGAAATTAAATAAACAGTCTGCGAAGGAGCGCCACAAAGCAATCAGTAGAAAAGATCAATAATGTTTTTGTTGCAGATTTCGATACAAACTTCTCATAGGGATTACGTGTCAGTGTGTTAAAGTGTCAACTTATCAACATTGTATTGTTGCAAAGGGAAAGATAAAATAGGTACTGTAAGTTGTTCTAATGCAGTCTAAACTTAAACTCCTATATCAGGATTAGAAACTAGGCTAGTCTTACCTCTTTTATCTTTTCCTTTACAACAATACAATGCTGACAAGTTGACACATGTGTACATGTACATTAGTAGGGGCCACTATGTCGCGAAAAAGCTTCCCGTGTGCAGCAGCTTGTGCAAAGGGATTTTATGATTGAATATTGTTCCTTGAATGTAGAAAATCAAAATTTGAGAGGTGGGGCCGGGTGTGACCACCCGTTGCCATGGAAACTGATGTCATTGGTTACTATGGCAACCAAAATAAAAAGTCGTCAAAATTGAAAAATTTTTGTTTCAGTCGAAAGAGCATGAAAAACTGATAAAGAAAAAGGTCACAACCTATATCTGAAAATGAATATATCAGGAGATATTAAGGAAATAAGGCAACATGACGTCATAAAACGATGACGTCATCGAAAAATAAAAATTTGCCAAAATTCAAAACTTTTGGTTTTTTGGAAAAAGTACCTTCCAGTGAACAAAAAATAGTATTACGCAAAAGTCTGAAAATCCTTTTTAAGAAGTCTATGAGCCAAAATTGATATTTTAAAATTTTGCCTGTAATGTGTTTGGGCAAGCTCCAACCTTCGATAGGCAAAAAATGAAATTGTCAATTTTGGCCAATAGACTTTTTTTAACGAATTTTCAAACGCTTTCGTAATAATATTTTATGTTCCCTGGAGGGTCTTTTTTCCAAAAAACCAAAAATTTTCGAATTTTGGCAAATTTTTATTTTTCGATGACGTCATCGTTCTATGACGTCATTTTGCCTTATTTCTTTAATATCTCCTGATATATTCATTTTCAGATATAGGTTGTGACCTTTTTCTTTATCAGTTTTTCATGCCCTTTCGACTGAAATAAAAAATTTTCAATTTTGACGACTTTTTATTTTGGTTGCCATAGTAACCAATGGCATCAGTTTCCATGGCAACGGGTAGTCACACCCGGCCCCACCTCTCAAATTCTGATCTTCTACATTCAAGGAACAATATTCAATCATAAAATCCCTTTGCACAAGCTGCTGCACACGGGAAGACATAGTGGCCTCTACTACATTGACAAGTAATCCCTGAGAGAAGTTTTTATAGAAATCTGAAACAAAAACGAAAGTGGTCTCTTCTACTGATTGCTTCCCAGCGCTCCTTCGCAGCTGTTTATCTTTTATCTGTTTAATTTCCACCAATGAGGTTGCCGCATTTCAAATGGCCCTTCTTTTTGGCACCTGTGGCCTTTCAGTGCCTTGTACGACGGGCGGCTGTAAAATCCCACCCTTCATATATTTGTTTCAATCCATGATCCGTGGCTTAGGTTTTTTCTTATCTTCAATTTACTGAAGAAACGGGAGTTTGATGCGACAGTTAGATTGTCAACAAAGTGCCGTAAAAAATCATTGAATAAAAGAAGAACTTAAAATCTTAAATATTTTCATTTTGAAGAATAGGTGCAAAAAAGCTAAACATAGAAAAGTTTTATTTTTCATTGCATTAATCGAAATGGGGGATTTGGAAAATTTTCTATGTTTAGTTTTTTGCACAAACCCCTGTAACTATGGGCGAGCACCCTGTTGCTAAGATGTTGGCTTGAAATCGAAAATGAAACCACTCAAAACGAAAGTAAATTCGGCCCGTACTTGAAATCTTGTAATCTTGATATACGACTTTAAGTCTATACTGAATGACGACATCCCTCTTCTAATTTGGACACCCTTCTTTAAAGATAGGAGTGATAGGTTAAAAAAGTAAAAAAAAAACTAATAAAAATAATAATATTACTACAAGAACATTGATTTGATCCATGCTTATAAATAGTGATTCTTATAGATAAAGATTCGTTTTTTTTTGCCGAAAAGATTTTTTTATGAAAATCTGCTCTGCCATCTTTTACCAATGATGTTAGCCTACTTTCATGCAAAGAATCAGAAAAAATTCATGATCCAATTTTCCAAAAAGTCTTAAAAACCTTTTTTTTAGCCGATTTTTGGCTGAAATTTGCCAAAAAAAATTTTTTTCCAAAATAGGGCTCTGCCACCACCATTTTGTACCTTTATTTGTACCAAAAATCAAAATATTCCTATGATTCAATCCTGAGAAAAGTTGGTACCATGAGATCAGGTAACTTGCATCAGATCAGGCTGAGGGAATTAACATACCAGTTTAGCGTCACCAGCATGCCTGAAACTAGATGCGGCATATCTTCATTTTTCATTATTTTTCCATTACAGGCTCTACAGCAACAAATCCACACTGTACAAACACCACCACACCACAGAAGATCAACCTTTTGAAAACATCTTCTCGGGTATGTATTGCGCAGTTACAGAAATTGAAGTATCCGTGACCGGAAAAAGAATCGATTCCAGAGGCCGCGGCGGTAAAATTAAAGACTTACGCGGACATTTGGATTTCAAGATACAAAATCAAATCAGTAGCCAAGCAAGAAGGGGGTCAACTCCATGATTGCGACGATGAAGAATTTTGAGAAGATGAGTAAACAGAAGTCTCTATGTGTTTCAAACAACGAAGCGATCTTAAGAAGATTATATTTCATGAAACAAAACTATATAATGTATAATATCGATATAATATTTACATATATAATATTTACTTTTTACGTTTTGGAATCTCAGGCCCATCGCAATCGACACATTGAGGGTACGTGTCGGCGTTCTCGTCGGCGTCAGATAAATACCAGCTTGATTTGAAAGAAAACTTTTAGTGTAGAGCGGGTTTAATTTTTTGTAGTGTGATGTATACGGGGACTAAAGTCCCGATCGAACAGAAGCTATGACGCACGCGCAGGAAATTGTTATTTTTCGCACTTTAGAAAGGCGACAATGATGATAGCTGTAGGAGATGGAGTTCAATTTTCAGGTTTGTCTGTGAAATAATGAAATTTTCTTAAAATAATGAAATTTTTACGCGGCTACACAAAACACACGCGGGCGGGTGACGCTAAACTGGCATGTCAATTCCCTCGGCCTCAGTGGAGGCTAACATGCATAGCCCTTGCTCAAATAGACCTTTTTTTAAAGAGGCAGCCATGTTGAATAAATATGTACTCCAGTATACAAACATATGATACAGCCATGCATAATTTTTAAAATATGCATGATACAGTAATTATGCATGGCTGCTGCTGTATCATTGTTTTTATGCTGGAGTACATAATTATTCAACATGGCTGCCTCTTTAAAAAAAGGTCTATGGTTGACCAATCTAAGCAGCAAAATTTCAATACAAATGAACTACGCAGCTCCGCTTGCAGCTCTACTCTACCATTTTTGTTTTGTTCCTTTGAGGGCTATGCATGTTAGCCTACACTGATGCAAGTTAGTTACCCGATCTCACGGTAAAACAGACGAACGAACGGACGGAAGGACGAACGAACACAGCTTAATTTATAGGACCTCCACCCCACCGGGGTATGTCCAAAAATCAAATGCCCCCTGGCTTTGGAGGGGGGATCAGCAGAGTCATCACCAGACGATCTCAATCGAACGGAATCGACGATCGAACCAATCGAACCAAATCGAACGCAATCGACCGATTGAAATTCGATTGTCGAACGCAATCGAATCTCAATCGAACGTCAAAATTCTGGGTAATATTCGACTGGTTCGATTGTTGTTCGACAGGTTGGATCGTCAAATCCCCGCTCGATTGAGATCGTCTGGCTTTATTCTTGCTGTGACGGCCGCTGGCCTTTGTTTTGATATGTTTTAATTTTATATTACGTCATTAGTCACTTGGGATTGCGTCTCTCATTGTCTTCAGTGTATTCGATTTTATTGCGTCTTTTGTGTGTCATCTTAGTAATATTTATAATGTATATAATTAGGTCATTAGGGAATTGTAGAATTTTGAGGCGTATGAATTAAATTGTAAACGAATTTTCTACATTTATGTAACAGTAGTAATGTTGTGTATGTGATGTGAAGTCCAATTTTTGGTGTGCTTGTTTTGGTGTCGTGGAAAACTTTTTTAGTTAGTATCTATTTTGGTTTGTATTTAGTCAGTAAACTTTTATTTCTATCCTATCTATGTTCTAATGTGTTTGCTTGTATAGCCCTAGGTTAAGATAGCTTTAGGATAAAGTTTTTCGTTTGTACATATTCTAAGAGTTTGTATTTTTTGTGTTTTAGCGTTTGGAATAGCAATCCAATCAGTGAAAATTATCGCACACCTTTCGTATCCTCCCAACGTCCCCTGTGGCCGTTACAGTAAAAAAGTTATCACCATATCGTATGCTTCGCATTGCATTGCTATCTCAACCGTTTCGTTTCGATTCTTGTTTCTTACCGATTCTCGTATCGTATCGAATCTCGTATCTAATTTCGTATTTAACCAGTTTGCAAAAACTGGTCTCGTATCTCGTATCCAATCGAATCTCTATTGACTCGATTTCGTATCGTATTTAGTCGATTCCGGCCAAATCGACCTCGTATCCTCAAAATCATCAAATGTTGTTTTGATTTGAACTCGTATCGATCTAATCGAATTTTATCGATTCTATCGAATCCAATCGAATTTTATCGATCTAATCGAATTCAATCGAATTTTATCGATTTCATCGAATTCAATCGATTTCATCGAAATTTATCGATTTCATCGAATCCAATCGAATTTTATCAAAAAATCGACTCGTGTACAGTCGCTTTGAATCGAATTTATCGAATCCAATCGTGTTATCGATTTCTGTTCGCAATCGTATCGCACATATCGTTATCGCTATTTTATCGTTTTACATCCAGCCAGTTTTCTACCGTGTTCATTCACTCGCATTTCAATGGCGTCTAAACGCGCGGGCCGCGGCGTGCAGCACCGCCCAGTAACACGTGGTATATTGACACAGCACGCCCTTTGGCAAGAAGATCGCTTGAAACTCCAGAAAATCGTTAAAGAAAAGATTGCTAAAGTAAAGGCTATGTTAGAGATCAATTCAGAAGATGTCGAAGAAGGTTATGCAGAGTTAGAAAGATATTTCAAACAGTTGCTAGTGGCTCACACAAAATGTCAGATGTTGTTAGAACATGACGAACCGAAGTATTCTGACTTGGTCGAAAAACTAGACAAATCAGTTCATCTCATCAAGAGAAGAATCATTGAAAGATCGTTGAATGGATCTGTTGGTCCCAGTAGTCAAGAACCAAGAACTCCACAGAACTCCACAGAACTTAGAACTCAACAAGAACAAGTCGAATCAAGAAAGCTAGAATCTGAGGCAGGTGCTATCAAGAACGCTCATCTGATGGAGTTAGCCAGACTCAAACAGCTAAAGTTAGAGCAACAGTATATCACGAAAAAGAGGCAAGCTCAAATCGAGGCAGAATTGATCGATAATGAACTCCAAATTGCCATTGCTCAGTCGAAGCTAGAAGTATTCTCCAAAACAGATCCATTAGTAGACATACCTTACGACATTCCATCAAATGAAAGCTATGTCAATGATTATGTTGCCAAGCACAGTACTCCTGCTGTCGATCCTCCAATCAAGGTGCCACACCCTCCATCTCTGCCAAAATCTTACGCTGTTTCTTCTGCCAGTCTATCTTTCAGAAGACGATTGTCACCACTGAATAATGATGCTTTGTCTGTAGCTCCATCTCAGAGTATATCCGTCGCTCCACCTCTTCCAGTTTCTGGGTACACCCAAGGAAACCTGCCACGCCCTCAGGCTGCTTCAAACGACTTGTTAAATCACCCAATCAATTTATCAAAAAGGGCGTATACCATTCGAAACAATCCACAGAGTTCTTCTTCTTCACTTGCTGTGGCTGAGACCTCACCTCGTCATTCACCACAACGACCAGTGGACCAGACTTATGACCTGTTTTCACAGATGATGGGTTATCTTCAAGCCCCAGATGCTGATATCAGTCCATTCTATGGAAACCCCTTGAACTTCGAATTCTTCATGGCTTCTTTCCATGAGGCTGTCGAACGGAAAATCAGAGATCCAAAAGGCTGTCTTACAAGACTTCTCCGTTATCTGAAAGGCGAACCACACGAACTCGTCCAAGGATGCATTCATATGGCTTCAGATCAAGGATTCAAATATGCCAAGGAATTGCTGAAAAAACGTTATGGAGACCCATACAGAGTGTACAGCGAGTACATGAAAGAACTCAAAGAATGGCCAAAGATCAAACCAAATGACGCCCAAGCCTTCAGGAAATTTCATTCGTTTCTGATCAAATTCAAGTCAACCACAGATTGTCACAAGTCGTCAAGATCGAACAGTCCAGAAGTGCTTCAAACCCTCAGTAAAAAGATACCATCTTACCTGCAAAACCGTTGGGGAAAGATTGTTCTGAAGGTACGTAAAGTCGGTGGCGAAGCTACATTGGAACATTTCATTCAACTCATCGAAGATGAAGTTACGTTGGTGAATGACCCATTGTTTTCTCATGGTGCATTGAGTGACCCAAAGTCAAAGCCGGAGAAGAAAGGACCTTTCGTAAAGACTGGACTCAACAAAGTACCTCCTTCTGACAACAGACGTAAACTTAAGTGCATATTATGTGATCAAAATCATGACTTGGATGATTGTGCCAATTTCATCAAGCTACCTCCAAAGGATCGCCATGACTACGTATTCAACAAGCGACTCTGTTATTGCTGCTTGAAGCCAACAAGCAGTAAACACACAGCAAAGACATGCAACCGAAAGAAGAAGTGCACATCTTGTGAAGAGCTGCACCCAACAAGTCTACATGACTACTATGTCCCGCCAACGAAAACAGGACGTATTGCTTCTAATCTCGACGACTCGATTGGATTATGTGTCGTACCAGTCAGGCTGTTTCACAAAGACAGTCCAAATTTCGTAAAAACCTTTGCTCTTTTGGATAATGGGAGTCAAGGGACGTTTATCAACACTGATTTTCTACAAGAAATCGATGCTGCTAGTAGTACCACCACTTCATTATCCATCAAGACAATTCATGGCGAGAAAACAGAAAGATGCAGGGCTGTCGATGACTTAGTGGTTTCACCTGTTCATGATGATTCCATCCGTATTCACCTCCCTCGTACATACAGTCAATCAGACTTGCCCGTTGACGATGAAGATGTACCAACAAAGGAAAGATTGATCCAGTGGAAGTACCTACAGCCAATTTCAAGTTTCCTTCCTTCTTCAAGTCAACACATCAAAGTTGGGCTTTTGATCGGAAGCAATTGCCCTCAAGCCCTTGAACCATTGGAAACCATTGCTAGTCAAAAGAATGGTCCATTCGCATATCGAACAAGATTGGGATGGTGTGTTTCAGGACCAATCAATTCCTCCAATTCGAGCTCGAATACACAAAGATTATCAGTCAATCGAACCGGTAGGCCTACCGAAAAATCGTTTTCGTGTTTTCGTAACCAAACAAAAGTCAAGGAGGTTGATCTTAAAGAAATGCTACTCACTATGTACAGACACGACTTCAATGAAGCTCCATCTTCTGGCCTTGCAAGTAATGATGAAAAGCAGACGTGTTTTTCCCAGAACGACAAGAAGTTTATGAAGATGATGCAAGAAGAAAGCAAGTTCGTAGATGGTCAGTATGTGTTACCATTACCATTTCGAGACCGAAACACTAATGTTCCAAACAATCGTGGTCAAGCTGTTAAAAGAGCCATTTACCTCAAGAAGAAATTGACAGCTAATGACAAATTCTTCACAGATTACCAAGCCTTCATGAAGACCATCATCGATAAAGGCTATGCAGTACCATGTCAAACTGAACCTAATGATGGTAAGACTTGGTACATCCCACACCATGGGGTTTACCACCCCAGGAAACCTGACAAGATTCGTGTCGTGTTCGACTGTAGTGCCAAATTCAAAGACATATCTCTAAACTCGATGCTGCTACAGGGTCCTGATCTCACAAATCAACTTGTTGGCGTACTGTCCAGATTCAGAAAAGAGCCAGTTGGATTTTTCGGAGACATCGAGAAGATGTTCTACAGAGTCAAAGTTCCTGATGATCAACAGGACTTCTTGAGATTCCTTTGGTGGAAAGATGGAGACTTGAACTCAGAACTGAAGGAGTACAGGTTGACTGNTTGTTTTGGTGTCGTGGAAAACTTTTTTAGTTAGTATCTATTTTGGTTTGTATTTAGTCAGTAAACTTTTATTTCTATCCTATCTATGTTCTAATGTGTTTGCTTGTATAGCCCTAGGTTAAGATAGCTTTAGGATAAAGTTTTTCGTTTGTACATATTCTAAGAGTTTGTATTTTTTGTGTTTTAGCGTTTGGAATAGCAATCCAATCAGTGAAAATTATCGCACACCTTTCGTATCCTCCCAACGTCCCCTGTGGCCGTTACAGTAAAAAAGTTATCACCATATCGTATGCTTCGCATTGCTATCTCAACCGTTTCGTTTCGATTCTCGTTTCTTACCGATTCTCGTATCGTATCGAATCTCGTATCTAATTTCGTATTTAACCAGTTTGCAAAAACTGGTCTCGTATCTCGTATCCAATCGAATCTCTATTGACTCGATTTCGTATCGTATTTAGTCGATTCCGGCCAAATCGACCTCGTATCCTCAAAATCATCAAATGTTGTTTTGATTTGAACTCGTATCGATCTAATCGAATTTCATCGATTCTATCGAATCCAATCGAATTTTATCGATCTAATCGAATTCAATCGAATTTTATCGATTTCATCGAATCGATTTCAATCGATTTCATCGAAATTTTTATCGAATTAATCATCGAATCTCAATCGAATCGTTTTATCAAAAAATCGACTCGTGTACAGTCGCTTTGAATCGAATTTATCGAATCCAATCGTGTTATCGATTTCTGTTCGCAATCGTATCGCACATATCGTTATCGCTATTTTATCGTTTTACATCCAGCCAGTTTCAGTTTTCTACCGTGTTCATTCACTCGCATTTCAATGGCGTCTAAACGCGCGGGCCGCGGCGTGCAGCACCGCCCAGTAACACGTGGTATATTGACACAGCACGCCCTTTGGCAAGAAGATCGCTTGAAACTCCAGAAAATCGTTAAAGAAAAGATTGCTAAAGTAAAGGCTATGTTAGAGATCAATCAATTCAGAAGATGTCGAAGAAGGTTATGCAGAGTTAGAAAGATATTTCAAACAGTTGCTAGTGGCTCACACAAAATGTCAGATGTTGTTAGAACATGACGAACCGAAGTATTCTGACTTGGTCGAAAAACTAGACAAATCAGTTCATCTCATCAAGAGAAGAATCATTGAAAGATCGTTGAATGGATCTGTTGGTCCCAGTAGTCAAGAACCAAGAACTCCACAGAACTCCACAGAACTTAGAACTCAACAAGAACAAGTCGAATCAAGAAAGCTAGAATCTGAGGCAGGTGCTATCAAGAACGCTCATCTGATGGAGTTAGCCAGACTCAAACAGCTAAAGTTAGAGCAACAGTATATCACGAAAAAGAGGCAAGCTCAAATCGAGGCAGAATTGATCGATAATGAACTCCAAATTGCCATTGCTCAGTCGAAGCTAGAAGTATTCTCCAAAACAGATCCATTAGTAGACATACCTTACGACATTCCATCAAATGAAAGCTATGTCAATGATTATGTTGCCAAGCACAGTACTCCTGCTGTCGATGCTCCAATCAAGGTGCCACACCCTCCATCTCTGCCAAAATCTTACGCTGTTTCTTCTGCCAGTCTATCTTTCAGAAGACGATTGTCACCACTGAATAATGATGCTTTGTCTGTAGCTCCATCTCAGAGTATCTCCGTCGCTCCACCTCTTCCAGTTTCTGGGTACACCCAAGGAAACCTGCCACGCCCTCAGGCTGCTTCAAACGACTTGTTAAATCACCCAATCAATTTATCAAAAAGGGCGTATACCATTCGAAACAATCCACAGAGTTCTTCTTCTTCACTTGCTGTGGCTGAGACCTCACCTCGTCATTCACCACAACGACCGGTGGACCAGACTTATGACCTGTTTTCACAGATGATGGGTTATCTTCAAGCCCCAGATGCTGATATCAGTCCATTCTATGGAAACCCCTTGAACTTCGAATTCTTCATGGCTTCTTTCCATGAGGCTGTCGAACGGAAAATTAGAGATCCAAAAGGCTGTCTTACAAGACTTCTCCGTTATCTGAAAGGTGAACCACACGAACTCGTTCCAAGGATGCATTCATATGGCTTCAGATCAAGGATTCAAATATGCCAAGGAATTGCTGAAAAAACGTTATGGAGACCCATACAGAGTGTACAGCGAGTACATGAAAGAACTCAAAGAATGGCCAAAGATCAAACCAAATGACGCCCAAGCCTTCAGGAAATTTCATTCGTTTCTGATCAAATTCAAGTCAACTACAGATTGTCACAAGTCGTCAAGATCGAACAGTCCAGAAGTGCTTCAAACCCTCAGTAAAAAGATACCATCTTACCTGCAAAACCGTTGGGGAAAGATTGTTCTGAAGGTACGTAAAGTCGGTGGCGAAGCTACATTGGAACATTTCATTCAACTCATCGAAGATGAAGTTACGTTGGTGAATGACCCATTGTTTTCTCATGGTGCATTGAGTGACCCAAAGTCAAAGCCGGAGAAGAAAGGACCTTTCGTGAAGACTGGACTCAACAAAGTACCTCCTTCTGACAACAGACGTAAACTTAAGTGCATATTATGTGATCAAAATCATGACTTGGATGATTGTGCCAATTTCATCAAGCTACCTCCAAAGGATCGCCATGACTACGTATTCAACAAGCGACTCTGTTATTGCTGCTTGAAGCCAACAAGCAGTAAACACACAGCAAAGACATGCAACCGAAAGAAGAAGTGCACATCTTGTGAAGAGCTGCACCCAACAAGTCTACATGACTACTATGTCCCGCCAACGAAAACAGGACGTATTGCTTCTAATCTCGACGACTCGATTGGATTATGTGTCGTACCAGTCAGGCTGTTTCACAAAGACAGTCCAAATTTCGTAAAAACCTTTGCTCTTTTGGATAATGGGAGTCAAGGGACGTTTATCAACACTGATTTTCTACAAGAAATCGATGCTAGTAGTACCACCACTTCATTATCCATCAAGACAATTCATGGCGAGAAAACAGAAAGATGCAGGGCTGTCGATGACTTAGTGGTTTCACCTGTTCATGATGATTCCATCCGTATTCACCTCCCTCGTACATACAGTCAATCAGACTTGCCCGTTGACGATGAAGATGTACCAACAAAGGAAAGATTGATCCAGTGGAAGTACCTACAGCCAATTTCAAGTTTCCTTCCTTCTTCAAGTCAACACATCAAAGTTGGGCTTTTGATCGGAAGCAATTGCCCTCAAGCCCTTGAACCATTGGAAACCATTGCTAGTCAAAAGAATGGTCCATTCGCATATCGAACAAGATTGGGATGGTGTGTTTCAGGACCAATCAATTCCTCCAATTCGAGCTCGAATACACAAAGATTATCAGTCAATCGAACCGGTAGGCCTACCGAAAAATCGTTTTCGTGTTTTCGTAACCAAACAAAAGTCAAGGAGGTTGATCTTAAAGAAATGCTACTCACTATGTACAGACACGACTTCAATGAAGCTCCATCTTCTGGCCTTGCAAGTAATGATGAAAAGCAGACGTGTTTTTCCCAGAACGACAAGAAGTTTATGAAGATGATGCAAGAAGAAAGCAAGTTCGTAGATGGTCAGTATGTGTTACCATTACCATTTCGAGACCGAAACACTAATGTTCCAAACAATCGTGGTCAAGCTGTTAAAAGAGCCATTTACCTCAAGAAGAAATTGACAGCTAATGACAAATTCTTCACAGATTACCAAGCCTTCATGAAGACCATCATCGATAAAGGCTATGCAGTACCATGTCAAACTGAACCTAATGATGGTAAGACTTGGTACATCCCACACCATGGGGTTTACCACCCCAGGAAACCTGACAAGATTCGTGTCGTGTTCGACTGTAGTGCCAAATTCAAAGACATATCTCTAAACTCGATGCTGCTACAGGGTCCTGATCTCACAAATCAACTTGTTGGCGTACTGTCCAGATTCAGAAAAGAGCCAGTTGGATTTTTCGGAGACATCGAGAAGATGTTCTACAGAGTCAAAGTTCCTGATGATCAACAGGACTTCTTGAGATTCCTTTGGTGGAAAGATGGAGACTTGAACTCAGAACTGAAGGAGTACAGGTTGACTGTTCATCTACAAGGTGCAATTTCATCTCCAAGTTGTGCCAACTTTGCTCTTCGAAAGACTGCAGACGACAATTCAGAAAAATACGACCCAGAAGTAACATCGATTCTGAAAGAAAGCTTCTATGTGGATGATCTACTGAAATCCACGACCACTGAGGAGAAAGCAAAACAGCTATTATGGGATACCAAAGCACTTTGCAATGATGGTGGATTCAATCTTGTGCAACTTGGATCTACCTCAAGAGCAATCATTGATACAATTCCAGTTGAAGACAGAATGAAAGGAATCAAAAACCTCGACTCATCCACATCAACCTTGCCAATAGAAAGAGTGTTGGGTGTGTCTTGGTGCATCCAAAACGACGAGTTCAACTTCAGAATTGTTCTCAAAGACAAACCATTAACAAGGCGTGGTATATTGTCATCAGTAAGCTCAATCTACGATCCACTTGGATTTGCAGCACCTGTCATGCTGCTCATCAAACGCTTACTTCAAAAGCTCATCAAAGACGACAAAAGCTGGGATGACCAAATCTCTGGCGAAGAGCGTGCCATATGGGAGAAATGGAGATTGCAGCTTCCCAGTCTAGAAAACGTAACCATCAAACGATGCTTCAAGCCTGAAAACTTTGGCAAAGTCGTCAAAGCAACTGCCCACCACTTCTCTGACGGATCAACCATTGGTTATGGCCAATGCAGTTATCTGCAGCTGACAGATGATAAAGAGCAAATCTCAACAAGTTTCCTGATGGGAAAATCACGTGTTGCACCCCTAAAACAGATTACAGTTCCTAGAATGGAATTGACAGCCGCTGTAACGTCTATCAAAGTTTCTAACCTGCTCAACCAAGAACTGAAGTATGAAAACCTGGAGCATGTGTTTTGGACGGACAGCAAAGTAGTCCTGGGTTACATCAACAACGAAAGCAAATCCTTCCATGTATTCGTCGCAAATCGAATAGAAATAATTCGCGACAACTCAACCAACAAACAATGGAATCATGTCCCAGGCAAAATCAATAGTAGTGATATTGGTTCAAGAGGAATCGAGGCATCAAAACTCAATGAAAGTAGATGGCTTCAAGGCCCTGAATTCCTCCAGAAACCCTACAAAACTGAAACTGAAGCCGCAATCTATGACGTTTCACCTGATGATCCAGAGGTGAAAACAAAGAAGAAAGTCTTGATGATCAAAGGTCACAGTGAGCAAACGAGCTTCATCAATCATCTCATTTCACAGACAAATAACTGGTGGAAGCTGAAAAGAGTTATTGCAAGAATAATGATATGGAGATCAAAACAGTCTAATTACACCCAAATCACCTTAGACGACATGCAAGCAGCAGAAGTAACAGTCATCAAGCTGATACAACAGAATTCATTCCATAAAGACATCTCTTCTCTGACAAACAAAGAGGAGAAGTACACTGGTCAGCTATCTTCATTGAACCCATTCGTCGACGACAATGGTTTACTTCGAGTTGGAGGTCGTCTTCGAAAATCAAACCTCAACCCAGAATGCAAGAACCCTATTATCTTACCAAAGAAACATGCATTGTCAAGAATGATTGTCAGTTGGTATCATTCAAAAGTAGCTCACTGTGGAAGAGGAATTACAATGAATGCTGTTCGCACTGCTGGCTATTGGATTGTCAACCTCAACTCACTCACAAGATCAATTATCAAAGATTGTGTCAAGTGTCGTCGCAACAGAGGAAAGTGTTCCACACAACTGATGGCAGACCTACCTACAGAAAGAACAGAAGAAGTCCCTCCATTCACCTACGTTGGGGTCGATATGTTCGGCCCATTTCAAGTCAAAGAACGAAGATCCACTTTAAAGAAGTTCGTCGCCCTTTTCACTTGCTTAAACACACGAGCAGTTCATCTAGAGAGCTCCGGTCATATGGACACTGATCACTTCATCATGATGCTGAGACGCTTCATTGGTCGCAGAGGTCAAGTTCGACTGCTTCGCTCCGACAACGGCACCAACTTCGTCGGCTGCGACAACGAAATGAAACGAGCAATCAATGAAATGGACGACAAGACAATTGAAATCTTCCTCCAACAACAAGGTGGCGAATGGATGGGATGGAAGAGAAATCCCCCCTCATCAAGTCATATGGGAGGCGCTTGGGAGCGCCTCATAAGGTCAGCCCGGTCAATTTTTTCTTCTTTAATTTACAATCATGGGCTGAGTCTTAACAACGAGGCGTTTTCTCACTCTTCTAGTTGAAATTGAGGCTATCATCAACTCTAGACCTTTGACAGACACTTTGTCTGATGATAGTGAACTGCCACTATCACCAATTAATCTTTTAACAATGAAAAGCAGGGTAGTTCTCCCGCCACCAGGAAACTACTCTGCCAACGATCTCTATTCCAGGAGACGCTGGCGACGAGTACAACACATCGCCAATGAATTCTGGAGCAGATGGAGAAAAGAGTATCTGCAAACGTTGCAACGACGATCAAAATGGCAACACAAGATCCGAAACTTTTCAATCGGCGACGTTGTCCTACTGAAAGAAACCAATTTTCGAAACGATTGGCAGTTAGCAAGGATTACTGAGGTGTTCAAAGATGAAAACAACGTCGTCCGCAGTTGTCAAATTCGAACGCAACGTGGCCTGCCAATCCACAAACTCGTCTCGTCCGAATAAAAACGTTCGCTCCTGTGCTGTGTTCCTGCTGGGGCCCGCCGGTGAGGCCGAAGACCTTTCCTGTGCTGTGTTCCTGTTGGGGCCGCCGGTGAGGCCGAAGTCCTTTCCTGTGCTGAGTTCCTGCTGGGGCCGCCGGTGAGGCCGAAGATCGTTTTAATGGTTGTATGTTGTAGTATGTTGTGTTATGATAGTGATACGATACTTTTATATCACGAACTGAATTTGGTATGTTGATTCCCCGCCGAGGATGCTCAATAAGAGAAAAGATGAACTTTTCTGGGGAGCCATGTGACGGCCGCTGGCCTTTGTTTTGATATGTTTTAATTTTATATTACGTCATTAGTCACTTGGGATTGCGTCTCTCATTGTCTTCAGTGTATTCGATTTTATTGCGTCTTTTGTGTGTCATCTTAGTAATATGTTTATAATGTATATAATTAGGTCATTAGGGAATTGTAGAATTTTGAGGCGTATGAATTAAATTGTAAACGAATTTTCTACATTTATGTAACAGTAGTAATGTTGTGTATGTGATGTGAAGTCCAATTTTTGGTGTGCTTGTTTTGGTGTCGTGGAAAACTTTTTTAGTTAGTATCTATTTTGGTTTGTATTTAGTCAGTAAACTTTTATTTCTATCCTATCTATGTTCTAATGTGTTTGCTTGTATAGCCCTAGGTTAAGATAGCTTTAGGATAAAGTTTTTCGTTTGTACATATTCTAAGAGTTTGTATTTTTTGTGTTTTAGCGTTTGGAATAGCAATCCAATCAGTGAAAATTATCGCACACCTTTCGTATCCTCCCAACGTCCCCTGTGGCCGTTACACTTGCAGCTTCCCAACATCAAAACTCTCAAACATCACAAGCCGAATGAAATTACTTTCGATTTTCCGTAGAAATTATGCGATGAACAATCTGGGGGTCAATGAATTGACGATCGAACGCAATCGAACATCAATCGAACGCAATCGAACATCAATCGAATCTGAAAATTGCGGTAATATTCGATTGAGATTCGATTGCGTTCGACAATCGAATTTCAATCGGTCGATTGCGTTCGATTTGGTTCGACTGGTTCGATCGTCGATTCCGTTCGATTGAGATCGTCTGGTCATCAGGCTGCTGCCAGGTCTGCCAGGTGTCAGGTTTGATTGAACCCCTTTGGTAGGGTGGACAGGCCAAAATTTTCCCCTCAATTTTTAGAAACCAAACTTATTTTATTTGAAAGTCCTTACCTTTGTGAGAAAAATGAGGGGTCATTTATTAGAATTGGTTAAGTATTCCCAAAGTTATTCCATTTTCAAAACACAAAAAAATCACCTTTTCAAAGAATCGCCTCCTTACACCACGCCAGCAAGAAATAATTTTCGGAAGCACCAAAATCGCGCCAAAAATGGCGGATGAAATCTAGTCTTCCGTGTGGCGCGGTGTGGGGAGTTTTGCCACAGTGCGGTCTGAAAATCGGCCCGATGACTAGTAAACTTTAGCTTATCGCTAATGAGCCGGAAATGATAGCTAAAAACAAATTTCACCACTAGAAAGCTGAAATCCTCAGCTTTCAGATGGTGTATGGTGCTTAAATGAAAAAATCCGCAATCTTGTTAAAAAATCGCAATTTCTTCTTATTTTTCGAAATTCCAGACGGCCTGTAGATTTTCAAATAAAGCACCTTGTGATAGATTGTAGCCTAATCTTACCCTGGGTTTACTAAAAAAACCGTGATTGAAAAGATGAACCAGCTCAATAGCGACAGCCATTTGTTTCAATGTAGGTCGAGAATTTTCCGGTGCCGTGGTCAGCGCTAAGTCGCGTTTTCACCTTGACGTCGAAAAACATGAATATCTTTGGAAAGAAAATAGATACCTGGATGCAGTTTTTTTTACTTGTTTCCCTGATAATTCCTGATTGATTTTGAAAAAAGAATGAACAGATTTGGATGATTTAAAGGTAAGTACTAATGCATTGAAGTTCATTTTTGTAAATTCTTCCTCGTTCCGTGCAAAAAATCCCGACGAGTGCGCACCCTACCTTTGGGCCTTGGAAACTATGATATTTTGGATATAAAAAGGCATTATCCGAAATTCGTTAATATGCTAAAGATAAAAAAAGCAGACCAAACCTTGTTACAAAAAGTCTGAACACAATAGACAGTTACAGGCTTTTGGCCTAGTAGGGCCCATTAGTCAACCATAAAATATACTCTTCGACTCTTGTAAAATGCAAAATGATGTAATGTTTACAACTTTGTTTACCGCCTTCCTTTCTCAGAAGTAGTTACACCACTATTGAATCTTACGTTGTGGTCACACCTCAATTGCTATATTTGTTACAGAATATTTTCTTTAAGCAAGTAAATATGACCATACCTAGTTGGTCTGTAATTTGAAAGGTGTGAAATTTAAAGAAATATATTGAATTTGACCTTTTTAACCTAATTTTGAAATAAATCAATTTTTAGCCATATTTAATATTGATTTTTTGTGAAAAACCTTTTAATAGAAGCTAAGAAAGGTCAAACATTAAGCAGAACTTTTATAGTTTTACAGTCCTGGTTTTGTTCTAACCACGCGGTACTTCAAGTTTATTTTCCTTTATATGGGAATCGCCATACCATATTAAGAAATCTTTTGTTTTACATTTTATCATTCATGCACATTGACAGACGGCTATTTTACCAGCCGAGTGTAAAAAGATCGAAAAAATGGCGAACTATGGATATGGTTATGGAAATTATACTTCTCAACCTCAGCAATTCAGTGCAGCTACATATGGATACACTTCACAGCCAGCAACAAGGGTAGTCCAAGGTTATCAGACAGGAACAGCCGCTTACGGTGCTACCACTGGATATGCACAGCCCGCACAAGCTCCAGTTCAAGCTGTGCCTCCTCCTGCCTCTTCTGGAGCTGGTGGGATACGGTTATTTTCAAAGGGCATCTGATCAAAGTGGAGGTTATTCTCAGAAGTCTAACTTCAGCTCTTCAACGGGTTAGTATATTTGCTTGTTACTAAACGAGACTGCAGCACCCAGTGCCCCAATCAAACTGACAGAACTCCATCACTTGACAAAATTAAATTAATTAAAGTTTGAACAAAAAATTAGTACACCTTTTTTGCAATTAAAAGACTTGTGCTCTTATATTTTGGTTCTGTACTGTTAGGATTGGGGAGGTAAACAAATCTGCTTTTTGCCTGCGGCGCGTCCTTTAGGGAAAGTTTGTTAGGGTTGCTACATCCAGTTCCAGAGATGTGTCATGTCCAATCGACAATCGCATTGCAATTATTCGATTGCATTCCATTGCATTCAATCAGTTTTATTTCAATTTTCGTTCGGACCTTGTTCAATTGACACTGTCTGGCTACGTCTGCCAGAAATGTCTGAAGAGTCTAGAAAAGTCTGGAATTGGCATGCCTGTCTGGATGGATAAAATACACTCAATTGCAAATTGATTATCAAAATCAATCGATTGACTGAAAAAGTTATTAATTGTGTTGAGTGGGAGAGTCTGGTTTAAACTTCTGCTCTACAGAATCTTCTAAAATTTCGGTATGTTATTCTATCTGGAGAAGTTTGAATTACGGGAGAAGGTTTTTGAACTGACAATTTTTTAAGAAAATTGTATTTTGATTGGGCGAGGGGAATTTGATGTTCTGTTTACTGTTGACCACCCGCATGCTCTTGAACCGCCGCTCAAAAAAGTTCATTATTTCTTAAAAACTCATTATTTTCTTCTTTTCCTGTGCCAAGCTATCCAAAACACTCAAAATTAACATCTTTGCTAACAAAATGTGCGCCTCGAGTAAAAAACATGGTTCCAATCACGTCCGCGAATGGGGCAGGCATTTTTTTAAGCAGTGGGAGGACCCTGCCGATGCACCGGACTAACGAACACCGGACACAGGAAAGTCCGGTGTAAAATGAGAATTTTTTTTACCACCAGACAATCTCTACACCGGACTTAAGGAAGTCGGATGTCCGGTGTCGGAGAAGGTAATTTTTTTCCACCGGACAATCAAAACACCGGACATGACCAGTCCGGTGCGTCCGGTGTTTCTTAACTTTTTTGTTTCGTATATGTCCGGCGTCCAAAATTCCCTATATGCCAGGGGGGGGTCTTGCAGTTACTCCTTGACACTATGTGGAGTAACTGCAATTTTGGACATTTTCTACAGACACCACCACCCTTGCAGTTATTCCATAGTGTACTAACTGGTTTTACCCTCAAAATTGGTGTATACCACCCCCAAAAATGCCAAATTTGGCATTTTTTTCACTGAATTCCTCATTTTTGATACCATTTTACTAGGTACGTCTTATTTACGACCGTTCAAGAGTTAAATATCTCAATCATATCTCAAGTTTGTTAAAATATCTTTCATGCCTTGATTGAAGAAAAAATTTTGTGATTTTTTTTTGACTTTTGAAAAAAATGTTTTGAATTTTTTTGCTTCCGGAATTTTTAAAAACCTAAAATTTTAAGTGAAAATTGAAAAATTTGCTCACTTAGTACACCATATCCTACCAAAATCGACAATTTTGGGCTTAGGCACCACCCATGTTGCAGTTAGTCCACTGGTGGAGTAACTGTTTTCCCAAATTTTGGTTTATATACCACCACGGTAGTAATTGTCATAGTGTTTATATAATAACTGCATGACCCCCCCCCCTGTATATGCAACACCGGACTGACACCAGACTTATTGCATCCGGTGTAGCGAAAGGATACTTTTTGCCACCGGACAAATACACCAGACAGTCCGGTGTGTCGGCAGGGTCCTGCAGTGGGCGGCTACAAGGGCATTTTAGAAATTTGCGTTTTAGACGCATCTCGAACGCGTTTGAATTTTCGCGCATGTCATTTTGATTCCGAAAGTGAAAGCAGCTGGATTTCACGGTGGAATTCAACTTTGTTGGAGATGTGAAGCACCAGGTAAAAATAATGAATAATGAATAATGAAATTTTGCCGCATCAAATACTTTTTACAATGCGACGGTAAACAGAACATCAAATTCCCCTTGCCTTGGAGTTACTTTCTATCTTTTTCTATCACTATTGCGTTTCAATCACTTAAAAAGCCTGCTGTTCAATCTGATAAATATCAACCCGCTCAACTTGAAAAAGCCATTTCGGCATTGCAAATGATTTTATAAACAGGCCATATTTTAGAAAGGCAGTTAGTGGCCAAAAAGGTCACTTTTTCTAATGTTTTTCCACTGAAAAGGCTGTTTTTTACCAAAATTTCAGTACTTTCAGGAGGGGCAGCATCTGGACAACTGGACGCTAAAAGGGCATGAAAAACGACCCGATAATCTAAACGCTTGTGCTCTTAACTTGCTGCAATGTCATTTGCTTTTGAATTCCAAAATACACATCTTGATAAAAGAATAAAATAAACAATCCTAATATACTAGGATCTGTAAGTAATGAGAGAAGGAAAAGTAACAATTTTGGTTGTTTTGGAGGCTCTTTAGGCATTGATAATCTTCCTGTTTTGTGGGCTTTTTTCTTGAAATCTGCCATTTATTTCTGAAAGTGTTTTCTTCCTCTACCCCAGGGTGTTTGTGCTTGGGCATGAATACACCCTCTATAAATCAGTATCACTGTTATAACCACTGTTTCGAATTTTATACAGAGGCAAAGAAACATTGAAAAATGTTTTTCATCGTCTTAAGTATTCGATTGCTGATTTTTGTGTTGAAAATACACAGGAAAAAATTTTCGATTTCCAAGGTTGGAAATTTCAAGTTTTCTTAGTTGGAAAAAAGATAAAATCCAATGGAAAATCTAACCTGAAAATGTGGGACATTCTCCAAGGTTGGAAAATTTGCATTTTCCATGGCTTGGAATTTTCGTAAATCCAGGTTGAAAAAAGCAAAAATCCAAATTTAACAAGGTTGGAATTTTCGTAAATCCAGGTTGAAAAAAGCCAAAATCCAAATTTAACAAGGTTGGAATTTTTTAAAATTCAGTTGGAAAAAAGCCAAAATCCAAGCTTAAACAAGGTTGGAATTTTCGAAAATCCAGGTTGAAAAAGCCAAAATCCAAATTTAACAAGGTTGGAATTTTTTAAAATTCAGTTGGAAAAAAGCCAAAACCCAAGCTTAATTAAACAAGGTTGGAATTTTCGAAAATCGAGGTTGAAAAAGCCAAAATCCAAATTTAACAAGGTTGGAATTTTTGTAAATTCAGTTGGAGAAAAGCCAAAATCCAAATTAACAAGGTTGGAATTTTCAAAAATCGAGGTGGAAAAAAGCCAAAATCCAAACCAAACAAGGTTGGAATTTTTGTAAATTCAGTTGGAAAAAAGCCAAAATCCAAGCTAAACAAGGTTGGAAATTTCCAAAATTCAGGTTGAAAAAAGCCAAAATCCAAAAAGTGATGGCATTGATGTGGAAAAGAGATCTTAAACAAGGTTTTTTTTTTGTGAACAGTCACTCGCTAGCCTTCTCTCGTTATTGTTCGCACAGATACGCCGGTCAATCTCTCGTTATTGTTCGCACAGATACGTGGTTGATCTTAGATCACTCACACAGCTCAGCAGGGCACTATTTGAAACTATGACACAAGTAACCTATGTGCTTCACTATGCGAACTCACTGCGATTGACCGAGGCCGCTCCGAAGAGACGCCTCACCTGACGGAAACTTACAGCTTGACTGCTCACATTATAGCCTAATATCTAGATTAGCTATACATCAAAACAGTTTTGAGCGAAAAATCGCTTGTGGTTTTCCCAAGGACATGCGCAGAAAATGGTTAGAAAGACGTAATTTCCACATGGATTTTTAACGTTTTCCAAACTGTTTTTAAAAACACAAATTTCCAACCCAAAAAGTCTAGTTTTCCAATCGAAAGAGTTCCAATTTCACAAAAATGTAATCTCCACATGGATTTTTAACGTTTTCCAAACTGTTTGGAGAAACACAAATTTCCAACCCAAAAAGTCTAGTTTTCCAAGAAAGGATCTCAATCTTAGAAAAATGTAATTTCCACATGGATTTTTAACGTTTTCCAAACTGTTTGGTGAAACACAAATTTCCAACCCAAAAAGTCTAGTTTTCCAAGAAAGGGTCTCAATCTTAGAAAAATGTAATTTCCACATGGATTTTTAACGTTTTCCAAACTGTTTGGGAGAAACACAAATTTCCGACCCAAAAAGTCTAGTTTATTCAACTTGAGGTATCAAATTTACTAAAATATGTATTTTCACATCGATTTTTGACCTTTTTTTTTCAATTCCCAAACTGTTTGGAAAATAAAAATTTCCCACCCAAAAAGTCATGTTTTCCAACCAGCCTTGGAAAATTGTCATTTCTACATGGGTTTTTTTCACTTGATTTTTCAAGGGCATTGGTTTATTCTACAAAACTTATGGGTAATTTACGTTTTCCAAATCAGCTTAAGGTAATCGCTCAAATTTCCAACCTTCAATTATAAAAGCAAAATTTCCAACCCAAAAATATTGAATTTCCAACCTTGGAAATCGAAAAAATTTTCCTGTGATAGACTCCACCATTTAAGTAATTGGCAAGTTTCAGCAGACTATTAGTTCTTTGTACTAGTAGCTCCTCCTAAAGGCTTGCAACATAAAGTGCTTTGCTTACCCCCAATGTGACTTGAATAACAAAGTGTGGCATTGGTAAAAAGATCAGCAAACATCACATATTAGAAAATATTCTTCTTGAATCGCGAGATCTAATTGAATTCCCAAAAAAGGGTGGGTGAAACTGTCAGAAATAGGCCAACCAAAGGTTGTTAAAAAGCAGATTTTCTTTCTGTCTTTGAATTTAAGAATTTTAGTATGTAGATGTCACAGTAGTTTAAAAGAGGGGGGGTTTGTGAAAATCTCAAATAAAAGGGGTGACTTTGACAAAAAGAGGGGGTTTTAAATTTTTTAAGGGGGCTTGGGAGATTTGGAAATTCTCAACTTCAGTTGAGTCCGAAAACTTTGGGGCAGCCTGGAGACTTCAAAAATTATTCGATCTAGCTGAAATTTGGCACACTTGTTCCTTGGGTGAATATCTGGGGGTCTACAATTGGGCCTATGAATAATTTGAAGCCACTAAAGTTGAGCCCAGTGCGTTGCGCACGTTTGTCATCGTCATGACGTTTTAGACAGAAAATAAGTAGCTATAATTTCTCTTGCCTGAGAAGAGTTAAAGTTTCGTCTCTAGCCCTTTGGACTTGCAACTCAATGCTTGATACCCCTCTGCCCACTATGGATGTGTTTTTCCTTTGCAGAAATAATCAGGGAATACCCACTGACTTGAAACTGTGTTAAACAGTTACTAAAATCATGGTTAAACTTAACATTTTTGAAGAAATTTTTTCTACTGACTTACTTAAACAAAGGATTATGATGACCTTTTGTTTAGTAACTGCAAAAAAGTACCAACTATAATTAGAAATTCATGAAAAGATGATTTTTTCCATTTTTCGGGAATTTTGTTCTCATATTCTGCAATGTTTTTGAAGGGATTCAGAAAAACAAAAAAGTTGGTTGTAATGATAGCCCTGGAAGATTTCATTAAATTGTCCACACCATTGTCATATTCCATGTTTCAGGTAGTGATAATTCCTTGTTGGGCACAAATAGTTATGATGTATTCTGTATTGGTATGGACTTGCAAGTTTCAGCAGACTATTAGTTCTTTGTACTAGTAGATCCTCCTAAAGGCTTGCAACAGAAACTGCTTAGCTTACCCCCATCGTGGTTAACCTGAGTATCACATTGGTAAAACAAAAGCAAACATGATTGAATCGAAGCATGAGATAAACTTGTGCCGTCTGTATTACTGTACCTTCTTAAGTGGAATTGACCCTCTAAATGTTAAGTGTTAAAACTCGATGCAAAATCCAGCCAATCTTGTGCTAGAAGGGGATCAGTACATTACTTCTTGGACCTACCTAACCGGGTGTTCCTATAAATTAGGAGATGTTTGTCTATTCATCTGTTTTTCTATCACTATCTTTTCTTGGGATTAGTTTTTGGACCTACCCCGGTGGGGTGGAGGTCCTATAAATTAACCCGTGTTCGTTAGTTAGTTAGTTAGTTAGTTAGTTACCAACTTTTCTCGAGATTGGCTCATTCAATTTTTCTGATTTTTTGCACAAAGGTGCATTACTATAAACCCTCGAATGTGACGGAGCCCGATTTTCGAAAAAAAAATTTTTCCGGCCGGTAGAACCGGAAATGTCCCAAAAAAAGCGGTTTTTTGAGATTTTCTCGAGATTTTATCATTAGTTTTTTGCGATTTTTTGCACATAGATGCACATTAGTACTGCCGAAAAGGTGT
The DNA here is from genome assembly GCF_902728285.1 of Clytia hemisphaerica. Classification (NCBI taxonomy): domain Eukaryota; kingdom Metazoa; phylum Cnidaria; class Hydrozoa; order Leptothecata; family Clytiidae; genus Clytia; species Clytia hemisphaerica. The sequence goes on from NW_027104048.1 coordinate 869,494, forward strand.
GCCGGAAATCGTCGTTTTTTTTCACATTTCCGTCACATTTTTTCAACTTATTTAATTGTTTCTTTACAGAAAAATGTTCTTTATGATGATGCCCAAAACTTAGCATTGTTTGATTTCCAAAAAAATCATCCTTTGAATCCGGAACTCCTTAAAAATCGCCGGAACAGGCGAAAACCGGCGTAAAACGGTTTTCCTTCATTTTTTCAACTTATACTCGACAGATTTTCATGATTTTTTGCACAATGATGTAAAATGGCAATGCCCAAAATGTGACAGAGCCCAATTTTCGAAAAAAAATTTTTTCCGGCCGGTAGAACCGGAAATGTCCCGAAAAAAGCGGTTTTTTGAGATTTTCTCGAGATTTTATCATTAGTTTTTTGCGATTTTTTGCACATAGATGCACATTAGTACTGCCGAAAAGGTGTCGAAAAACCGTTTGCCGAAAAAAATTTTTCGGATTTTTCCGGTCTGTAGAAACCGGAAATGTGCCGGAAATCGTCGTTTTTTCACATTTCCGTCACATTTTTTCAACTTATTTAATTGTTTTTTTTCTTACAGAAAATGTTCTTTATGATGATGCCCAAAATTTAGCATCATTTGATTTCCAAAAAAATCATCCTTTGAATCCGGAACTCCTTAAAAATCGCCGGAACAGCCGAAAACCGGCATAAAACGGTTTTTTCCTTCATTTTTTCAACTTATACTCGACAGATTTTCATGATTTTTTGCACAATGATGTAAAATGGCAATGCCCAAAATGTGACAGAGCCCAATTTTCGAAAAAAAAAATTTTTCCGGCCGCTAGAACCGGAAATGTCCCGAAAAAAGTGGTTTTTTGAGATTTTCTCAGTTTTAATTTTCTCTGAATGATTGATTAAAGGTTCGATATTATTTTTCTTTCACCGTTAAACATTGATGCGTTTCTTAATTGCTTTCTCCGTTCCAATAGATATATAAATCGAAATTTAAAATTATACATTACTTCCATTAAATTCTAATTATTCGTTTTATAAATAGGTAGGTCCATTAAAGTATTACTTGTTT
>NW_027104048.1:872387-876153 GCF_902728285.1 Clytia hemisphaerica
GGCATTAGTAACCAGTCTCCAAAGGCGGAGTGGGTTTACTAATGCATCTCTACCCGTGACACTCTCCCCCACTTCAAAATGTCTTTCTCTATTCAACCAGAAATAGCACCATCTTAAGTCATGTAACAAAAGTCCCTATTAGCGTATCTCATTAACTCAATCATAGTTCATTTAAACAGTCTAATAAGCCATATTACGTTATCTCAATCAGGCTTTATCATAAAAGTTTTTCATACGCAAGTCACGTACCAGACAGCTAATAATTAACATTGATACCGTGAATAGCACAGGTCAAAATCATATATTGACGAATCGAGATTCTATTCAGCGCGCAATCAACGAAGACAAAAGTAACCATGACGACCATCCAAGATCTTGGATGAGGTTCAAAGTTGATATTTTTATTCCCGTCGTTGAAAACATAACTTACAAAAAGTCATCAATGCTTTGTAAAAAGAGTCAGTGAATAGAGAATCATAACATAAAATCTGTCTATTATTTCGATTCAATTAAAGTGACATTTCCATAATTAAAAAAGTTTAGTAATTACTGTTATACATTTGGGGATCATGTAAAAGATTTCTTTCGAAATAAACTCATTTCAATTACACTCGGAGGTTTCTGGGGAATTCGTAAATAGTAAACTGCATACTGATACAGTCTGCTAGACATCAATATGGTAATATTTGCTCTTTGTCTTTGATTTTTTCTACAGTGATTAGATTGACACATGCGCGATAAAATTTCTATTATTTGTCTTCAGAGGTTAATATATTTTTTGAAAACTTAACCTCTGATACTCAGGGTATATCATTGACGATTCACTTAATCTAAATATTAGAGAAGACTTTCTTAACGTTTGAATCGCATACAGGAAATCTTTGCAAGAAAGCTAGTCTAAAAATAACGGTCTTAGCAAGAATGAGAACATATCTTAGTTTAGAAAAAAAAGAAACGCTTAATTAATGCTTTCATTTCAATATCATCAGTTCACTAGCGCTCCGCAATGCATACTTCATAATGATTACTTTTCATTTTTTTGACATTTGGACGAGATGTTATCCCACAATTCAATGCGACTCAATTAAATATACGTGCAAGCTGTTATACATCTTTTGTCAAATAAAGCAATTAACGTGCAAACGAGACTAATACAAAGTTTAATGGGATTAGAAGTCGTACAAACACATCGAGGGTGTTTTTACACTGACGGCTTAAGCTACAATCAGTGCCATAATATATTGGCACTTTTGGCTAATTTACCATTTTTAGAAAATTGAAGTTCGAGCGAGAATGTCATTTTTTAGGCCTTCAACTTGATTTCATCGATTATTTCGATCTGGGAGGGATTTATTGGTTTCTAGGCTATATTACAAGCCCTACTGGACCATTTTTAACGTAGTGGTCTAAGAAAACTGCTATTATTTTTTAGAATCTTCCTTACAATGATTGCTGACGTGTGGAAAGGAATGTCGGCGTGTCGAAACATGTACTTCTCAGTAATTTCTGAAATCTGAGGTTCAGATTCTTCTTAATTTGTTCTTAGGTTTTGGCCAAATTTCAGCCTCGTATTCTTATGAAATTGTTCTTATAAAAAACATGTAAGACAAGGCACGGATGTCACTCTAAGTAGACTGTAAATCACTCCCTTGACGACACATTTGTTAGCATTTGAAAGAATTTTGTCTCAGATGAGAGGTCACTCTTAACAAAAATTACTGTAGGGCTAAGATCATTCCTTTTGAACGCAAATTCAACCCTATGTGTTCGTTTTGCTGCGGTGGCACCTTAATGAAAGTTATGGCTAGTATAAAAGAAAGTAGAAAAAAGATTACATTGCATTGCAATTATTAACCACAATTAAGTAAATGGCTTAGAAAAATTATATTCTAAATATTTTTAGCCATCGTGGCTAGCCATCGTGGCTGGACATTCGACAGTGACTTTGAAAGACTTTGAAAAGATTTGAAAGTGAAAGGGAGCCACTAATACAATAATGACCGGTTAGTGAGGGCTGTACTGAGAAATATTGCCCGAGGTCAAGTAACGACCGAGCTTGCGATTTTCTTTATGAATGATGTACTCGATAAGTCTTCACTTGTGTCAATGTCTAAGTTTGCTGTCAGGGTATCGTCCGTTGAGTCGGGTAGTAGTTGATGTTGGTTGCCCGTTCTACGGTATGTAAAACTTAATGCCTTTTGCTCGTAACAACACGCGATGATGAATAATCCGAATATCTAAAAACGGAAAAAGATTGCACATTGCACACATTCCTTTCCACACGTCAGCAATCTAGTTTTTATAAATATAAAAACTAGATTGTAAGGAAGATTCTAAAAAAGAATAGCAGTTTTCTTAGACCACTACGTTCTTTGATCTTTCGTCGTAAGTCTCATGTTAAAACTCAGAGTTAAAACTCTACCCTTCGAACCTACTTTAGAGCACTTACAAATCGATTGTGGTTTCAAAACACCCCGGTGAATTTCTCTTTTGTGCCAAGTATTTTTTGACTGATTGTAGCAGGATTAATGTAGCTTCTTTTCAGAAAAATTATTCTATTTCCCAAGGCAACGCAGGAGAAAAACCGTTAAATCTTTTGTATTTTGCACAAATTTTCTCATCCACAACATTGCTCGATACATGCTCATGTATGAGAGAACAAAAAAGTATAAGCGGCAAGAAGCGGATCAGGAATACAAAAGATTTTTTGATTTTCTCCTGTGTTGCTATGGGAAATGAAAGTATTTTTTTCAAAAGAAAACATAAACGTGTAACCACCTCTTTTCATCCACAAATTATATAGACTAGTAAACCACGTCGTTGTATTTCGCTGCAGATTAAACTTGCAATAAGATCTATTTTTCTATATGTTCACTGAATCTTTCCAAACCACTCTCCCGCGGCAATTTCTATTTTTATAAGAACTCTTTATTATAAGCACTATTCCCGCGTTCCTGAAGAAAGACAGACGCTTGCTAGTCTACAAATTATATGAATAGTTTTTGGCTATTCAGCGTTTTATTGGACATTTTGTTAATCCTGTTAAAAAAATAGCGAGTTTATGTATTTGCACTTTTTGAGGACAGTAGAGTAACTGAAGCGATATGGAATAACCCGCAGTTCCGATCCTCAAAATCGAGTACGGTAAAAGTGTTGATTTTGTACCATATTGTGCTCAGCTGCTCAGGCAAATTAAGGCCTGCCCAGATTTTTCAAATTTACCTCAATTTTTTATCACCGTTTCCACTTGTCATATCATGTCACTTCATACATCGAAAGAAGCGTATTAGAGTGTAGATCACTGGAATGGCTGTGTCATAATTAATTTCCCCCCCCCCAAAAAAAAAATATTAGGCAAAAACCAAAAAATGCTGACATCAGCAAAACTTGTTTTTTGAATAACTCCAGTTTGGCTTATTGTAAAAACATGAAACTTGGACCAAAGTTGCACACTATTAAAAGGATCATTTTGAAAAAAGATTTTTTTGAATTTTTGCTGACGTCAGCACTTTATTGCAAAATTTTGTATTTTTGCTGATTTCTGCTGTTGTCAGCAAAATTTGAAAAAAAATTATGCAAAAATGTTGCTATTATTGATATTATTGATATATTGATTTTGACTTTTGTCTAAATATCATGTTTATACCTCGTTTATACCATTAGCCAAACTAGAGTTATTCAAAAAACTAGTTTTGCTGACGTCAGCATTTTTTGGTTTTTGCCTAATATCTTTTTTTGGGTGAAAACAAAAATATACTTAAAACTA
>NW_027104049.1:0-2283 GCF_902728285.1 Clytia hemisphaerica
GGACATGTTCATAAATGATGAGTAAATATTGGCCTTTTGGAGACATTTGAAATGACTGTTACAATTTTACTCATGATAAAAATGTAACAAAATTTCAGAGGTCCTAGCTGCTGCAGTGGTGAAGCTATATAGCTGAGCTTTCTTAAGATAATCTTGTATCAACAAGAGACTTGATTAAATTGGAGCTATGAAGGTTTGTTTCAGGGTCAGTGAAATGATAAAAAAGTAACAAGCAAGAAATAAATAAGATGATAAAAATGGCCATAACTCATGAAATATGTATTGTAAAGATGTGAAAATGTTACACATCACAGGTTATACATACACGGACCTTCATTTTGAGTTTCATGCATCAATGGCTGCTCATCTGATAAAAATACATTTTAAATCCTTGAAATTGATACTTTTAAGAGCCCTTGAACCAAACAAAATCCAAATAAAATTATTTTTCTTTTGTGGTTTATTGAACAAAATAGGTTGGAATTGCGCTTTATATATTTTTTTAAATTGTAGAAGGCCTAAGAAGGGTAATTTTGTAACATGAAATTCAACTCTTTCATAATATTGGCATCTTTTTTATATATGTTACATTTTTACATGATTGACCAGGGGGGGGTATCGAGTCAGTGTACTGGCCCATAGCTGGTGGGGTGGTGTATTTTTTAGATTAAATTGAGTTAGTACAGTGTACTAAAAGGGTGGTCCTCTGAGAAAAATACAATGAAAAAGTTAGTACAGTGTACTAAAAGGGTGGTCCTCTGAGAAAAATACAATGAAAAAGTTAGTACACTGTACTAAAAAGGGTGGTGTTCTGAATTGATACACACTGAGAAGTTAGTACATTGTACTAATTTCAGTGGTAAAAACACACAAACCCAGTGAATTCCCATGTATTTTGGCCTAATTTGCCAGGTCCAAGCTGGTCCGAGACCTTCAAGTCGAGGGGGTTAAGCTATACAAATTGGTACACTGATTTTTCTCCCAATGTTTCCTGTTTACTTGATTGGATTTGTTTCAGAGTCGCAGTATGCGCAAGTGGAGACCGGTCTTAATTCCAATCTTGTTTACGTTTTCTTTAAGGCCTATCTACATTTGGCAACAACAAGAATTGAATGTGTAAACGTTCGAATCGAAGCTTTCAAGTTTTATAAAAACAAATCCGTTGTTTTATGTTTTTTAGTAACCTTGTTGGATTGATGTTAATTGAAAAAAAATCTGTATATAAGTGAAATCACCGGGGGGAGGGGTGAAAACGACCGTACGTTCGGCCAAAAATCAGGTCTCTAAAATCGGTCCCTTACAGTGCAGGAAAAATTTGGCTGAAAATCGAAAATCTTTTCAGGGCAAAATTTTTTGAAATTTCTCAAATTTTACACCCTTACAGTGCACTTTTTCCCACTTGCTCACAAATCAACCCTTAAAGTGCACTTTCCAAAGTCCAAAAAACCTACCCTTAAGGGCCGCACGTCCGGTAGGTCACTTACCTGGAGTGCCCCCCCCCGCGAAAGCACCTTTTTTATATTTTTGTATAATATTACAATTGAAAAAAGTTTTTCCATTTCAGTTGTGTACAAGTTATTAAGTCTTTCATTTTTTATTTTTCAAAAAAGAAAAACTGCTACAGATTGCCAGACAACCAGAAATCAAGTCACAAGAAGGGAAATAACTCAAGTTGTTTTTGAGTGTTTTGACGTGCTAATTTCAGCTATTTGATTGACTTTGCTTTGTCTGTTTCATTGTTTCAGTGTTTGTACTATATAAAGGATTCAAGTATTTTAATATTCAAATCTTTCCTTTTATATAATTTGGTGCTTTTCCTAGCAAAATGCTTCAAAACCTTTGTATATGGTGGCAATTAAACTTATCTGGCTAAGAAGAAATTAGAACAGTGCACTATAAGGGGTGGTTTCTAAACTTATCTGATCGAAAAAACAGCTAGTACAGTGTACTAAAAGGGTAGTATCAAAAATCCGGTCATGGAGAAGTCAGTACAGTGTACTGAAAGGGTGGTATCAAAGCTCCGGCTGTGGAAGAAAGTTAGTACAGTGTACTAAAAGGGTGGTATCAAAGCTCCGGCTGTGGAAGAAAGTTAGTACAGTGTACTAAAAGGGTGGTGTCAAAGCCCCGACCGTGAAAAAAAGTTAGTACAGTGTACTAAAAGGGTGGTGTCAAAGCCCCGACCGTGAAAAAAGGTTAGTACAGTGTACTAAAAAGGTGGTGGTCTATTTTTTTGGAAAAAAATCCAAAAATCAAGTTAGTCCCTATGGTCCAGTACACTGACTT
>NW_027104050.1:0-3268 GCF_902728285.1 Clytia hemisphaerica
GGACGCAGGTGAAATAATAGGACCTCCAGGTAGGTCCAAAATGTGACTGATCATTGTCCTACTTTGCACTTGAAGCAAAATCACAAAATCTAGAAAAACACAATTTGCATCCAGTCTGCGTAAATAAATTTTGTAGTTTAGTACCGTCAAGTTACACGACATGCACACAACCATCTTAAAGACTTTGCTGGTCGCAAATGATAATCAAAAGCAAAACTTAAAATTCAAACTATGCGGGGCTAAGCTCATTTTTCCCCCGTTTTGCTTTAAACTCGCTTTTGATTGGTCTATGAATTTGGGCGATCGCTTTACCGCCTTGGCTGAATAAACAAACGACCATAATAAGTAAATTCAACAGGGCAGCGGAGTAGCAATTAATTTCAACTCGGAGTCCTCTCTTCTGTGCCAAGCACTGGCAGTGTTTTTTAAACTTTAAAACAATGTTAAATGAAGACCAGATGGATCTGTTTGTTATGGCTGTGCAAGTTGTGACGAGAGTGTGCATGTTGCGTAACTTGACGGTATAATTCATTAAATTCTAGAAACCATTTTTCATAACTTTCTGCAGTCCGCTTTCTGCAAGTCTTATAAGAGATATGTATAAACTGTTATCGCCATTCATTCCATTCCATCATTCAGTCAAAACGTGCGCCAAGGTTAGAAAAACACAATCTGCTTCCGGAACTGCGTGAAAAATAGTTTGATCAATTTCAACAAGAACTGTATATATTAAATATTAATATAATTGATCAAATTCCAAAGACCATTTGTCATAATTTTGCAAGTCCAATAATAGGAGATGTGATGTCATCATTTGGTTCCCGTCATCTGACCGACCCTGATTTACGGTCAGCAGGTAGAGTTGGAGAGTCGGAAAACTTTTAAAAATGGCGGGAACCAAACCATTTTTTGCGATTCGCCTTATAAACACGTCCAAGTCCAAAAAAGCACGATTGCATCCAGTCTTTATCAAATTTAGACAGTAGCTGTACTTTTTTAAACTTTATTAAATTCCAATAACATTATAACACCATCAATCCTCCCTAGAGGCAAACAAGAAAAATATGTTTTTATTGCAAAAACTATTAAAAAGCAGCAATAAAATAATTCAACATAAACAGAAACTTGAGCAAACGGCTTTAAACCTTCAAAAGATGTAGAAAAAGAATCCCCTTGATGAAAATCATGTGTTTGATTTGCCGAATTAAAAAAATAAATGACAGAAATTGAAGCTTGCAATAGATTTACACTGGAAATACTTTGGTATATCTGTGTTACCTTTATTTGATAAAATCTTTGAAAAAGCCATCAACAACAGACTTAAAAAATACTTAATCGATAAAAAAATACTCTCTCAAAATCAATTTGGCTTCCAAACAGGTAAGTCTACTGCTGATGCTGTCCTGAAGTTAACGGATGAGATCTACTCGCAGCTAAAAAATGATAAGACCTGCTGCCTTATCCTCCTAGATCTTGCTAAAGCATTTGACACAGTTGATCACAAAATTTTAGTAAGAAAATTGTATGCAAATGGAGTAAGAGGACCTCTAAACAAATGGTTTGAAAGCTACCTTACAAATCGTAAACAAGTGGTTAGTATTGGAAATGAAATCTCGAGTGAACTTGACATGGAATATGGGGTACCACAAGGGTCTGTGCTGGGACCCACCCTCTTTCTGCTCTATATCAACGATCTACCATCATCCTCATCAAAATTAACCATTACTTTTCTTCCTCCGTGTTTATTGATTTGTTAGTGTCTTTTGTACAGTTTATTTCATTATACCCTTTCGAACTCGAAAGCCTCATAGGGTTGTTTTTCGTTTAGGATTTTTTAAATGTAAATAGTTCTAAAAAAAGAAATACACAAGTATAAGTATAAGTACAACACTGACTTATCGCTTGAGCTGCCATCTTGAAACACCGCATTATGATCTGTAAAAACAACGCACGCTAAAAGTACCCAAAAAGTTAACCCGATCGGAAGAAAGTTTAGAAATCAAAGTGAGATCGGAAAATCGGATTTTTTTTTTGTCGTCTTATGATGATGATGGAATACTGGAAATTTTTTTTACCTATTTGAATGCTCAGCTTAGGCTGAACAACAAATGAAATGCAGTTTAATTAAGATAATAATTAGCCTTGATCCAAGTATTCAAGTGAGATCCGAGTCCATGAAGATGTCCTACTTAGAAGATAATTAAAGCGAAAGTGTGTATAAAATACGTGTGCGATAGGGGAAAAGGTGGGCGGGAATCTCACTTTGGCTTTAATTGCATAGGATACGTGAATGATTCAAATAAAACATAATCAATCTTTTATATCCTAAATAACGTAAATATCATCTGCTAAATACACATGTTCTACATGTTCTATCTACATAGTCAATACAAAGACTTTTGAAAACCAGATAACAAAGTGTTCCCCAAATTGTTCTTAATAGGGAGGTTGTAGTGTTTTCTGAACGTGTTATCTGCTGTCCAGCCCGCCGCTTTCTGAATGTCCTTTAATGACAGTCCCATATTATTAGCCTTGCTGGTAGAAGCTTTCCTCAAGGAGTGATTTGAATATACTGTAACATCAATACCTGCATCATTCATAAACGTTTTAACATAGCGATTTAATGTTCCTTTTTCAACAGGGTAGTCCGGGTAAGCATATGACAGAAAAAGATCTTTAGGATCACCTGGTAGATTCTCCCTGATCACTTCTGTTCTGTTTAGGTATTCATCAAGACATACGACACATAATTTTCTATTATCATCAAATCTCTCGAAACGAAGGGGTTCTTGATGCTTTCCTGGTTTCGCAATTGTTTAAGCAGCTCTGGAATAAAGAATGTATATGCTTTGTCAGTTCTGGACATAGCAGTTGGTCCTTCCCGAATGTTAATCCTCCTCTCTTTGGTAGAACAGTTGATAGTGCTGATCATGTTGCTGCTATGTATCCATATTTCCTTCCTTCCTTGAATAAACTGTGCAAGAAACTTATTCCATGTTGTACTGTTCCTTCATGTGGTTGAATCTCCTTGCCAGAACAGTATTTTGCAAATATACATTGTAGCTGGTTTGTATTGTGGAAGCCCATGATGACATCAACACCTGGTAAATTGGTTCCTCTTGATTGTGTCGTACAAAAGGTTTACCTTTGGCTCCTATTGACAAAAGGGAGATAATCGATTTGACAAGAGCAGCCAACGGCTAGGAAATACAAAATAACTGTTCGGGAGGCCTTTTTTCACTGGAAAATATGACTGTTATTTTCATAA
>NW_027104051.1:0-4855 GCF_902728285.1 Clytia hemisphaerica
TTTTTCGGCTCCAAGGAAACCCCAATATTAAAAGTATGCTTTAATTTTTCAGTGTGACCCCCCCCCCTTGAATTTTTGCTCACTTTTTAAGGTATGTGGAAACCTTCGTTTGGAATTTTTATCAAAATAATTTTTTTTGTTTAATCTGATGTAAAATTTCCAGAGCTTTTCAGACATGTAATTATTGTTTATTAATTCCAAATATTTTGGATGTTATGATAGAATTTGTATCTCTTCCTTGTTTCCCTTCTTTTTAAATAAAATGTCTCTCTTCTCTAGTTCAATAAGACCGCCAAACAATGTTAAAAAAAAGAAGAGGGGAACATTTGTGTTTTGCCCCTTTTTATATAAGAACGGCTGCTCGAAAAGAATTTCTTAGAACAGTCAATCTTGTGACCATAATCTTTCCGTCCATATGAATGAATGAATGTATCATAATAAGGATATATGATTTATTTCGAAATACAATAGCGAAACTTTTTAGACAAGATTAATTTCATTAAATTTTTCTTGTAAAAAATGTTAGAGAGAACAGAAACTTCATATTTATAACTTTTGTTGTTTGATGAATAGTTTTGTTTAATCTTTATGCAAACAAAAGATTAAGGGGAAAACTTAAATCGATGATATCTCAAGACAGAAAATTGGGATACCTAGGGTCATTCCACGAGTAATAAGTCCCCTTATCTCTGAGCTACTGACTTCATTTTTTCTTTATTGTACTCGTGAAAGATAGATCTAAAAAACATTGCCACGTTTTTCTTTCTTTTTGCCTTAAACTAAAGTTATGACCCTTCAAAGCAAAAAATCGCTATTAATTTAATGTTTTTTTGTCGTTTTTTGACGTTTTATCGATTAATTCGAAAACTAAGCGTTTAGGAAAAAAAACATGGCAAGGTTTTTTTTGTCTTTTTTTCTGGATCATGATCATATAAAAAGCTTTATTAAATTGCCAACATAAGGGGACTTATCACTCTTTGAAGATGACATGGTCATTTTTCCTTTGTCACTATCATTCGATAGAGAATTTAATAAGCTTTCCAAAAATATATACTTTTACTATTGAAATATATCTGTATCGAAAGCTATTAATAAAAGAGTCGGGTGTGGTGTAGAAGGTTTCCACATACCTTAAAACAGAAAAGACGTATTTAAAAATTATTCTTTTGTGAAAAGTATTGATAACAAAAGTCACTTTCTATAACAAAAAGAAAGATTTTCATTTGAATAGAAACAAAATCAAAAAGAGCTCTGGTTGGCCAGTTATCAAAGAAATGTTCCGATTGGCTAAATTTTCTCAAAAAGAATTTTTAAACAGGTGACTCTGATTGGCTTAGACAGGACAAAACTTGATTAGATTTTATTGAAGACATTGTTACCATTGTTATGAAACGAGACAGAGGGACCTTTGTAATAAATGAAAAGCCACAACTATAAACAAAAGAAACCGGCTTGGATTGTCTAGAGTTATGACCCCTCCCTTATCTAAATGTACCCTCGAATAAACATTAACATGGTAAAAACGAATTTAAAACATCCCTTCTAAAAGTCATTCGAGAAAATAAAGACCCCTTAGAAAAGGGCTAAACTTCGTTTCAAGCGGTCCAACCCACCTTAGAAAATCTTTTTCTGTGATAACAATTTTTGTCGTTATTTTTATCAAATGGATCAGAGGCTCAAAAGACTAAAAACATTGAATTTAAGCCGAAGGCTAGAAGTGAATCTTCAATCTTTCCCGGGCAAGAGAAAGTGTTCCCTTAACAATTTTCGCTGACAATGAATGAAGGATTGAATTTAGTGATATCATTGTTTCCGAGCAGTCATTTTTTCGAAATCTAGCGATAAATGTTATTTTCAATCTGGCGTTTGTATGAAAACCAAGCGGGCCGCGCAACTTTGGTAGGATTTAACTTGCTTCAAATCCTACCACGCAGATTCACTTCTAGCCTTTGGCTTTACTTCATTGACTAAAAATCAAGAATTTTTTAAGAATAACGCTCAGCCTCAAATTCTGGCCGGAATATGCACGAGTTCTGTTAAGAAAATTTTGATTTCGTGCCTCTCATTTTGGTTCTATGTTTGTGAGCGTTTGAGAAGAAGTATATCGCAGGAAAAAATCTGAATTTTTGAGATGAATTCCAAGGCGAATTCAGGTTAAATGAGGCTCATCTCGATTTATGTAATTTTTATTAAAAACAGAGTGTACCAGTTTTTGGATTTTGTTTACGATAAAAGGGGCCAAAATTAGTGATTTTTGGTGTGACTTTTTTTGAGTGACTCGAAAAAGTAAAAACTGCTCAAAGTCATCTGGAAATATTTGATAATTTATTTTCGTCATTCTTCCTGACGAATTATTTACCGTTGACCCATATTTTGCAGAAATATCGTGACTTGACAGAAAAATATTGTGACAATGGAAGCGGTACAAAAAAGAAGTCTAAAATGTTCGAAATGGATTACTTGGTTATTGCAGTGAAATGTTATCGGATAGAATATCATCTACCTTGGGCTACTTCGTCATCTATTCAAATTTCTTTTGTTAAAAGTGATTATTGGTCGTAAAGACAGTTTCTCAAAAACATGAGCGTGGATAGAAATCTCTCTATAAGGCTATGTTTGCACGGTATTTTTTCTCAGAACACAAACTTTAAATTTTGAAAATGTTTTGATATTTACAAATCCATTTTCACTTTCGATCTGAAATTTTAGGATCTGAAATTTAGTGACTCAATCTATTTTCACTCCAAAATTTAAAAATTAAATCTTAGTCTACATGAAAGGAATAACTAATTTAGGTGAAACCATGACACAAAATTATCTCTACTTAGAAATGCGTTTTCAAATAGTTTTCAACACTGGTGAATCTTTGTAAGGGGCTGATTTCAACTATATAACTCTTATATGTTTTTAGGGGACCGCAGTGTCCCCAATTTTCATTTGAAAATAGTCGAATTATGTGCATAATTTTCTAAAATTCAAAAGAATTCAACCAACCATGAGAAAATATGCAATTAAAACACGATTAGAACAAAGAAAACACATTATCATTTAACACGTGCAATAGCATTCCCATTGCAACTAAGGGACCTCACACAGACACGCTTCATTTTAAGGAAAAAAGCTTGTATTTATTCTATTTGATAGTAATTCTATGGTTATTGCATTGCCGACAGACAGAAAAATCGTGACACGAACGAAAAAATATCGTGACGATAGACTTTTTGGAAGACACGACATCTAAGCAATGTGTTTTTAAAAACGTTTTGCAGTCATTCGACCTTTACAGCACAAGCAGGCAACACTTGAAAATGTGAGGAAAAAGAAGATCGAAAAGAATTCAAAGTAAATCAATCAAAGTTGTTGTAGCAATAAAGAAAAGGTATCTTATTGAAAAATGTTTGGTACTCTTTACACCTACACTACAGTAAAGTGTTTTTTTTTCTTTCGAGTCTGCTTTAAATATGGTTGAAGCTTACACGCTTTTTTTTTTTTATAAGAATAGTGTCTATAAGAATACCAGGGTGAAAATCGACTGAATCTTAAGAATACCTTAAGAATATCTCCAGGGTGAGACTTCTCAAAAAGGTAAGAAAAAGATGGGAAAAATCAAAAAGAAGCATAATTTTTGAAACATACGTTCATTATAAAAAAGATACGTTTTTTCAAAATCATTAGATAAAAGAAACATTGGAAAAATCTGTTTGGAATATTTTTTCAGACGAAATATCATATGAAAAATAAGAATATGCTAAGAACATTTCACCCTAGTTTTGGGAAAATTCCTAAGAATATTTCACCCTCAGCCAAAAAACACTATTCTTATAACAAAAAAAGCGTGTAGTCACTCACATTCATTCACTTATTCTTTATAAAACTATCTTTAAAAAATCTTTTGAACCAAGAAATTCCTATTTTAAACCATCAAAAACAGAAAAAATACCGCATGTTTACACCAAGTTTTATTGTTTAAGTTATCGATCTTTTTAACTTCTATCAAATTTTTCATTTGATTTTTTATTTTTGAGATAAAACTGAAAGTAGTAATTTCTTTTCATAAATATTTTCTGAAAGCCAATAAAATTCAGTTAAATTTGCGATTGCAAAAATTGAGCTTTTTTCCTACTTATTAACGTTCATTTTCACACTAGTGTTTGTCCAAACAGATTTAAGGGGGCATACACTGTATTTTTTGAACTAATCTTTTTTATATAAAAGATGTTTTCTATTAATCTGTTTTCTATTATGTTTAATCTGGTAAACAAAAGTTAGTTTTTGAGAAAAAATAGTTTTCTGAAATAACTTTTTATAGGCTTTCCTTCCTACTTTCAAAGAGTCTCCCGTACCGCCATGTTTGGTCTTTTCTAAAAAAATATTACGTCCTTAAAAATTAGGTCCTTGTTATCTTTTTAATATTCTGAGGTAGCTTTCCTAAATATAACTTTTTGGACCTACCTTGAGGTAGTCCTTTAAATTAACCCCTGTCCGTTCGTTCGTCTGTTACCAGCTTTTCTCGAGCTTTTTTAATGAGCCTTTCTGGCTCATTAGTTTTTTCTGATTTTTTGCACAATGATGCAAAATGGCAATGGCCAAAATGTGACGGAGCCCGATTTTTGGGGCAAATTTGGGCCAAAAACTGCCTAAAAATAGGGTTTTTTAGACTTTGTGCAAAATTGCTTCATTAGTTTTTTCTGATTTTTTGCACAAAGATAGAAGAAGGCAAGGTTCTCTAATAAGTGGCTAAAGTGATTTTTCCCGGAAAATTTTTGTTGGCCGTAAAAATAGCATTTTCGTATTTGGGGACATTCCCTTTTACCATTTACAGGGAAAATAAGCTTTTCTCGCGATTGGCACGTTA
>NW_027104051.1:4865-10900 GCF_902728285.1 Clytia hemisphaerica
ATTGAAATGACCATAACGAACTGCATAATGTAGAGCGGTGGAGTTCTCCTGATCTTTACGGTTTAACTTTTTGCGATCTTTGCTCAAGGACTGGATATGTTGACGAACAATGTTAATCTGACCATCACGCGCCGCCTGTGGATGAAAGTAAGCGAGTGAAAATAAAATCCACTGAATCTGGATTTCGACGAGATTGAACCGATTTAACCATGAAGACTGACAAAAAGATTCATACTCAATCATTTTATTATTATGACGTGCCGTATGTTGCAAAAATAATTTTCTCGTTTGATGGCAGAAACTGGAACTTTATTACAAAAATTTCACTTTTTAGCATTCTAAAACGTCACTTTTTAGCATTGAAAAAATCTACTTTTTAGCATTCAAATATTTCACTTTTTAGCATTGAAAATTCTTCTTTTTAGCATTCAAATATTTCACTTTTTAAGCATTGAAAAATCTTGCTTTTCAGCATTCAAAAAAGTCACTTTTTAGCATTGAAAATTTTCACTTTTTAGCATTATAAAAATGTCACTTTTTAGTATTCAAAAATGTGATTTTTAGCATTGAAATATTTCACTTTTTAGCATTGAAATACTATTTCACTTTTTAGCATTGAAAAATCTCGTTTTTTAGCATTGAAAATCTCACTTTTTAGCATTCAAATGGTCACTTTTTAGCATTGAAAGTTTTCACTTTTTAGCATTCTAAAAAGTCATTTTATCGATCACTCTATTTCTAAATTGAATGATTCTCTATATCGATCGCTCTCTCTAATTCGAATGATTCTCTATATCGATCACTCTATTTCTGATTGGAATGATTCTCTATATCGATCGAATTCTCTATATCGATCACTCTATTTCTAAATTGAATGATTCTCTATATCGATCGCTCTCTCTAATTCGAATGATTCTCTATATCGATCGCTCTCTCTAATTCGAATGATTCTCTATATCGATCGCTCTCTCTAATTCGAATGATTCTCTATATCGATCACTCTATTTCTGATTGAAATGATTCTCTATATCGATCGCTCTCTTCAATTCGAATAATTCTCTATCTCGATCACTCTATTTCTGATTTGAATGATTCTCTATATCGATCGCTCTCTCTAATTCGAATGATTCTCTATATCGATCACTCTATTTCTGATTTGAATGATTCTCTATATCGATCGCTCTCTTCAATTCGAATAATTCTCTATATTGATAACTCTCTCTAATACGACTTATTCTCTATTTCGATCACTCTCTCCCTCTCTCTAATTCGAATGATCCTCTATATCGATCACTCTCTCTCTAATTCGATGATTCTCTATATCGATCGCTCTCTCTCTCTAATTCGAATGATTCTCTATATCGATCGCTCTCTTTAATACGACTTATCCTCTATATCGATCGCTCTATTTCTAATTTGAATGATTTTTTATTTCGATCATTCTCTCTAATTCGAATAATTCTCTATTTCGATCACTCTCTCTAATACGACTTATCCTCTATATCGATCACTCTATTTCTAATTTGAGTGATTCTCTATATCGATCACTCTATTTCTAATTTGAATGATTCTCCATATCGATAATCATCTCTAAATCGAATAATTCTCTGTATTGATCAATCTTTGTAATTCGAATGATTCTCTACATCTATCACTCTCTCTAATTCGATTTATTAGCCCTCCCAGCAAACTTTTGATTCACGCAAACACGCAATTTCTTTCCCAAATTCACGCATTCACACAATGTTTTTTCGCAATTTACAAAATTTTTGTTCACGCAAAGCTTTCCAATTTATGCTTACACGCAAACCGCTAGGGACCACTTATCCTTTATATCGATCATTCTATTTATCGATCACCCTTTCTAACGTGAATGCTTCTCTTGATTACTCCATTGTTTTGTAATTAGATTACATACATAAATTAAGTTTAATGATGATTATTACTAAAATTTGGACATCCTGGCCTAAATAGTCGAAATTTTCTCTGTCGTTCATAAAACTCATATCAAGCGTTTTCAATCTGTTTCTTTGTCAACCTCGTTCTCAGGGTACTATCGGCTTTTTAACACGTTTATCGATGGACGCCAGAGATGGACGCCCGAGGGGTAAACCACTCGAAAAATTATCGTACACCTCTACAAAAAGGTAAAAAAAAAGTCAAAAAAGTCAAAAAAAAAGTCAAAAAGTCAAAGAAAAAGTCAAAAAGTCAAAAATAAAGTCAAAAAGTCAAAGAAAAAGTCAAAAATTCTTGAAAAAAGTCAAAAAGTCAAATAAAAGTCAAAAAAAAGTCTTGAAAAAGTCAAAAAGTTTCTTGAATGGGCGGATAGGTGGAGCATAATTTATGGGCGGTTGGCGTTTTTGCACAGATTTGGGCGGAAGATGTTGGGCGCTCGAAGGCGATGGGCGTTTTTGTCGAAAAAAAGTCAAAATGAAAGTTTGAAAAAAGTCAAAAAAAAGTCAAAAAGTCAAATAAAAGTCAAAAAAAAGTCAAAAAGTCAAATGAAAATTCAAAAAGTCAAAAAGTATCGTACACCTTTTTTCAAGTGATTTACCCCTCGTGGACGCCCATTTATGAGTGTATCAAAAAAAATCCATGCATTACACACGAGGACGAGGCTGTTCTGCTATTTCTTGGTATTTCCAGAGAAAAAATACTTATCCACATCTCTTAGGGTCTTATTCTTCTTTCGTCTGAATTGAATGAGCTTTTCAACCTATCAGGCTTTAAAAGCCGCTACCCACTCAGCATTTTATGGTCGGCACAAGGCGCGCAGCTCGGGCGCTTTGGTCGCTGAACGCTTTTCCCATTCCATTGATCCAAAATAAAGGAGAGATATGCTGCACATTTTTTCTTTTTACTATTGTTGATATGTTTTGCACACGGTACAAGAGAGTTAAATGTCTCTTCTGATTGGCTTATTAAAAAAGAACAATAGGGAAGCTGCACAGCTCAGCGAAAAAAGTTGAAAAGTTTCAACTCTTGTTGCGCTCAAAGCAACAGCCTTTGAAGGCTTAAGGCCGCTACCCACTCAGCATTTTATGGTCGGCGAACAATGCGCACGGCTTGATTATTGTATGAGTTACATAAATTAAGCCTTCAAAGGCTGTCGCTTTGAGCGCAACAAGAGTTGAAACTTTTCAACTTTTTTCGCTGAGCTGTGCAGCTTTCCTATTGTTCTTTTTTAATAAGCCAATCAGAAGAGACATTTAACTCTCTTGTACCGTGTGCAAAAATATCAACAATAATAAAAAGAAAAAATGTGCAGCATATCTCCCCTTTATTTTGGATCAATGGAATGGGAAAAGCGTCCAGCGACCAAAGCGCCCGAGCTGTGCGCCTTGTTCGCCGACCATAAAATGCTGAGTGGGTAGCGGCCTTTAATTTATATAATTCATGCAATAATCAAGCCGTGCGCATTGTTCGCCGACCATAAAATGCTGAGTGGGTAGCGGCTTTAACAAAGGTACGTTTTCTATTTGTACTTCTTCACAACTATTAACATTTCCAAAAATAGAAAAAATCTAAAATAACCTAAGACGGGGGTAAAACCAGTCAAGGAGTAAGAAAGTCCAAAAATATCGTGTCAGGCTTTCTGAATGAAACACTGAGTTGAGCTATGAAGTTGATTCTTTTTTTAAATGACTAGTATTTCTAAAGTTTACGGAATGAATTGAAAAATTCTTCAAAAATATTTTTCAGGGGGTCAGAATCCTAAAAAATAGGTTTTTTAATATTTTAAATCAGAAAACCAGTTTTTAAAGAATCTAATCAATACATTCCATGCCAAACGGCATAAGACAATTTCCCTGAAAATTTCAAGTCAAAATCTCTATCTGATCCTGAGATATTGCTTGCTGACAAGGTACTTGCAAACTCCCGGAAACAGGTTTTGAGAAAATCAATGAAAAAGACGGAAATGGGTATTAAGCTGGAAAGCTCTTTTTTTAATTTCTTCACTGAATACTCATCAAACAATACAGGTTTCTTAAATCAAAGAAAAAAAATTCACAAAAATTGATAAATCATCACGTTAGTCACGTAAACATAGCAAAGCTTGTTGCGATCTTGCGAAAACATTAAATTTGGGTGAAAAGCTGCCACAAAAGTGTGACAAAATGTTCATTGATAGTCTAGGATATGGCATATAAACTTTTCTGGTGCATATTTTCATATTTTAGAAATTTGACGTTCTTTTTTAATGTTGCGAAGTAGGCACTTTCTCCCCCTCTCTAGCCTAAATTCGTTCATTCTGAGCCTAAGGACCAAAATCTTGAAAATTGGGCTTTTTTTGACCACATTTCACCGAAAAGTCTTGAAATTTTTTCATAAAAAGACATTTGGATTGGTCAAATTTCGAAAATGCCCGAAAAATTACCTGTCTTTGGCAAATTTTGTCAATTTTGCTTAAAGTTAATCCTTTGGAGGTTTAATTAATTTTGTTGCTTTTCGCATGACAAAAGAATGGCCAGTAAAAGAGTAGACGATGCTATCGTCCGTTTAAAGTAAATGCGAGAAAGAGTTAGGGCGTCAGGGCGGTTTACGGGAAAAAAGTGGCGGTAGAGTTTTGGAACACTGTAAACATCTCCGCCACTGCTTACTCCACCCGAATTTATCACGCCTCTCCTAAACTATTCCCTTTTTAGTGATCTTGTGTAGACGAAAGGATCGTCTAGGAAAAGAGTTGCAGTGGCTTCTACACTGTCAAGTGTAAGCCGCGACACTGAATGGTTTTTAAGAGCTAGGACTTGGAAAGTGTTCGAAAATCTGGTTTTTCTGAAACCAAAACTCGTCAAAAAAATATTTTACAAGTGTCAAGTACGGACAACCTCTCTGCCAAACTTCAGCCATTTGTAGTCACTGGAAGTCCAAAAGCTACGAGGATTGCTTCGACTCCCGTAGAGGTATTCCAAAACGACCAAAATGAAGAGCATTTTATTAAATGACCGCTTGATTTGCGAAAATTAATTCCCAAGAAATACAATTTTTAAATTTCGTTGGTAATTTTTTGCTCGATATAACTTAAAAGCAGGGTTTTTAATACACATTTTTGACTGTAGTCGTCAATTGCCGCGCGGGTATTTTTACCACCCTAAAACTGTCCCAGTTTTTTTTTCGCACCGAAAAACAATAGAAAAAATGTAAAAAAAAAAGGATTGGATCGAGTTTAGGGTGGTAAAAAATGGCCGCTCGGCAATTGGCAGCTACGGTCGAAAAAGTGTATTTATTTTACCAGTATTTTCGCAGGAAAAAATACAATTTCGCAAAAAATTTCTGACATTAAAGTAGTGGTTGAATTTGCATTCACGTTTTTTTATCACAACACCAAAATTTTAGGTGAGTCTGGATGTGCTTCTTTTCAGCAATGTCAATTGAATTCTCTACCTGGTCAGGAAGTCCCGGCTAAAAGGTTGAAGTTCATTTTGTTTTGGTCACGTGATCGAAACGCATGGGTAGGTTTTCTGCTACCTTAGGACTGTTCAAAAAAGTAAACATTACCTTTTGTTTTTCATGGAAACAAGATGGCTGAGCACCTTGGAACTGAAATCCTTGAAGAAAAGGTTGAATCTGATACAGAATTTGACTTACTGGACCCCAATGAGGATATTTCTGCATTCTTTGAGGTTTTAGATGAGGATCTCGAATTGGGTGAGGTTGTCGTGGGCATGGTCGAAGAAGTCTCCACTAGTGAAGCTTCTTCAGAAGAGAAGGGGGAATCATCAAAACCTCAGTTTGTTTGTAAATATTGTGGTAAAATAACACAATCAAAAGGGGGGTTAACGAGGCACATGTCTTGCATGCATGTAGAGTACAACTATGTAAATTACTATCAATCTAAGTTAGATGGTGGCTCGTTGCATGACTTGATTAAGAAAGCCATAGCAGAGCTTGAAAAAGACCTCTGCTATCCAAAAGAAGTTCGAGATAATTTCAAGTGTATTTCTTCAATTGACATTGTTTTCAGTAATTTCCATGTTTCATTCTCGAACGTTCTTATCGACGTTCATAAGTTTTGAACTCAATTCAGTCAAAAA
>NW_027104052.1:0-48008 GCF_902728285.1 Clytia hemisphaerica
GACAAAAAAGTGATGTCACAAAAATTCATCGTGCCAATTCATAGTCAGGTTATGGGGTTTTTTTGGTGTAAACGAATTGTACGGGACAATAAAAATTTTTAACATGTAACATAATTCTGCGGTAAAATAGCCATTCAATCTGATTTTTTTTACACACAGTTAACTTCCAATTTATGCTATACGTTTTTTTTTATCCCTATTAGTACAAGAAAAAAAATTTCATCAGACAAATAAGTATTTAGTCTTTTAAATTGAATGAGGACCTAAATATTTTCAGGGCCTAAATCTTGGGGGCATGTATGGTTGGGCACCAAAACTTGGCTAAAACCATGAATGTTATAAAATTTACAATGATAAAATATGACAGATGTAGATGTAGATTTAGGGTAGGCCATTAAATTTAACATGGAATCCATGTCAATTTTCGACCAGTAATAATGGTACAACCCTATAAGGGATTTAATGGCCTATTCTACTATAAAATCCAGAATTTTAGCTGATCAAATGATTGAAAAGAAAGGCTACCATATTTCTTAAGCTGCCTATAAGGCAAAATCTTTCTGAAATGTCATCAGAAGTTTTCCCAAAATTGTGAAAAAAGGGGGGTGGGTCCTAGGCGAAAATTGTTATTTAAGGTCTAAATGGTCTGTGTATAGAATTTTCTCCTTTCCCCATTGCCACATTCCTCACCATTGTGGTCTTCACTATTTTATTTGTTTTTACTTCAAATTCAGATTCAAGATTTCTTGCAAAACGCAATATACAGTTCGCTGGAACCTTCCTTGACAACAAGATGATGACGACTTGCGCCATAGGTAAAATTTCAAAACTAGAAGAGGGGCTTAGTAATGGTGATATTGCTGCTTTTAGAGACACTTCAGAGGCAGCCAACTGCAGTACCAACTTATAAAGATAAGCTAAGAATTGAAAATGAAAATAAAAAAGGGAAACTACTCATGAATGCTGCAAAAACCCAATATATACTAAAAGAAATTTGATGTACGTTATCCTAAATGCTAGAGAAAAAAGGCTACCAACTGAAATCTGGGATCTACTATGAAACTGTGAAAGACAAGCCGATTAGCTTATTTCACCATTGGCACGAAGTTATTACAGTTCCTAGTGAGACACCACGTTTATTGGGAACTACAGAGGGAAAGATATGAGAAATCAATTCACAACATTGGAGGATCTGGGCTGCCAAATTGAAGGAAAAGAAGCAAAAAATGCACTTTATCTCTATTGTAGCATGGGTTATAGTAGATTGATCCTGAACTCCTTTTCAAATTCATCATCAAGTGCTCAAACCTCAAAATTCATTGTCAAATTCCAAGACCAACAGAATCAATGTCAAGCTCAACTTTGCAAACATCAATTCATTGTCAAATTTTCAAGACCAACAGAATCAGTGTCAAGCTCAAACTAGCAGACATCAAATTCATCGTCAAATTTTCAAAACCAACAGAATCACTTGTCAAGCTCAACTATGCAGGCATCAAATTCATTGTCAAAATTTTCAAACCAACAGAATCAATTGTCAAGCTCAACTTTACAACATCAAATTCATTGTCAATTTCAAGACCAACAGAATCAATTGTCAAGTTCAACTTGCAAACATCAAATTCATTGTCAAATTTTCAAGACAACAGAATCAAGTGTCAAGCTCAAGTATGCAGATATCAATTCATCGCACAAAAAAGATCATTGTCAAGCTCAACTATGCAAACATCAAATCATTGTCAAGCTCAAGTATTGCAGAGAAATCAAGATTCATCGTCCAAATTTTCAAATACCAAATTCCTTGAAATCTAAAGCTCAGTATGCAGAGCAAATTTCAAAACCAAGAGAATCAATGTCAAGCAACTATGCAAACATCAAATTCATGTCAAATTTTCAAGACAACAGAATCAGTGTCAAACTCAACTATGCAGGCATCAAATTCATCGTCAAATTTTCAAGACCAGAATCAAGTGTCAAACTCACTATGCGGCATCAAATTCATTGTCAAATTTTCAAGACCAACATATCAAGTGTCAAGCTCAACTACATCTAACTCGTGTTTAGTTGATCAAATTTTCCACTAACATCACAAGTCTCAAGAGCACGACGACAACACCAGACAGACTACGAGACCAACAAGAAATACGAGGCCTCCGCACGTTTCAGACATTCTATTGGGTCACTGGTTTAAGTTTTGCAGCGTAAGTTATTTCATTTTTCAATTTTTTGTTAGTTCTGATTGAAGCTTATTCTGTGTTTCCTTATTCTTCAAAACAAAATACAGACTATTTACTTATCCAATTGAAATACACTTTAATTCTTCAACTTTTTATCAAAGTTTTATATCAAAGAGACCAGTTCTGTCTTCACTTTTCTGTGGTTTGGGCTCGAACAACATTTTACGGGTTCAAAACATTTAGAGAATGGAGGAACGAGTAGGGGGGATAAAATAACCCTGGGGATTCCCAACTCGTTCCCAGCATACTATCAGCTTTTTCACCGTTTACTAATGCAATGGGCGCCAGATACTACCCTGGAATTATCTGGTTTTCAAACATAAAATTACGAAATCCAAAATAAAAAGGTCAGCTTTTTTTCTTTGATTTTGAAGCCATTGCAGTGTAGTGCATCTTTCTAACGTTAGATCATTTTATGACCTAGTATTCCCCCTTTCAGAGGGGAACTGGATAAAGCCTGGGATACACAGGCACAAAGTTTGGGGGTTCCAACCTCTCTGCCAACTGTTGCTCCTTTAGGCTTAAGTAAAAACCAATTCTTTTTAGGAATGTATTTGTATGGGGAGGCGAACAAACTTTTCGAGGAAAAGTACAAGCTCAGAGTCATGAAAATAACCAGGTCGAAACGATTGACAACGACCTTGATACTGCATATGACGAGTACATAAACCGTGACCGATCACAAAAATCTATCCTTGTAATCCGAGATGAGAATTTGTTTTGGAATTATCTCTTAGACAAGAAGTCGACTTGGGCCGACAAGATATCAAGATAAGATTTTCTGGAGAGTCTGGTGGGGATGAGGGTGGGCTAATCGCTGAATTCTTGACATTAGCAATGCGAAATTTTCCTAAATCTCCACTCGTCTTTGGAACTAATGCGTTGCTTTCAACAATAACCGATTCTGCATGGGAAAACAAAATCATCAGTTGGTCAAAATGGTGGGTTTGTCAATTTGTTGTACCAAAGAGGCCCAGAGTGTCTCCATCCAGCCATTGTTCGTGAATTGTTTGATGGACAGCCGCCATCATCGAGCCTTTCGATGATGGTCTAATTCAAACAATTTGAAAAAATCAAAGAAGGAGAGTTGTTCCCTTGCTGGACCAGGGTATTGTCCCTGCGGGTAGACCGTATCCAGAATTAGAGAAATTATATCTTTTGTCATCCTTAGTTGGAATGAAGTATCAGGCTATCAGCCAATTTAAAGATGGAATAAACTCTGTAAGTGCAAGCATTCTCAAGAAACAAAACTTCAACACGGTGAAAGTTCTCTTGGAGGAAAGGAAACCAATCACTTATTGTTTTGAAGATTTTGTTCTATTATTTGACTACACCGATCCAAAAATACCAACCGGTTCAAATAAAGCAATGAAAATTAGAATTGCATAGTGAGTTGAGTTGTTTTTATTGAATCTTGGAAATGGTCGTTTCAATTACACGTATTGTGATTTGTTGTTTTTACTCACCGCTTGGACCGTTGCCCCCGAATGGTGGTTTGAACAAGATAAAGGTGACATTTGACGCCTTGATAATGAAGCGACCACATGTGGCCCTAACTTAGAGCTGCCTGTGCTCGATTGCCCTGACCAAATAGAAAAAACATGTTGATGGGTTAAATGGTTCAGATTTGGCACGTCTAATATGAACTACCCTTGTTGTCAACTTGCTGTTTATATTGACTTTTTTATTTGTTTATAACAGTTCTAAGCACTTCAGCCCAAATTTGCGTATAATTTTAATTGATGAAATTATTTCGACAGAAACCTCAAATATTGGGGTACCTCAAGGGTGCAAATTTTCATAGGAACATTTTTTCAATCCTCTATTTGAAAGTTTTGCAGGAATCTTTTTGTGAAGATAGTTTGAGCTAAAATTAGCTAATTTCTATATAGTCGATTCACTTTTGATTTATTTGAAATTATATCTTAATTATTCAAATAATGTTAACCTATTAATACTAGGCTCTTAGGGGCTGTTCAAAACTAAGGAGAGCTTTTTTGTATCCCTTGTAACTTTTGATCTAGTTGCTCTTTTGCATCAAATTTGGCACAAAAGATCTTTGTACATACGGGCTTCATAAATTTTTTTTATGATATCATGCTTAAATGAGCAAAAATTTGAAACTCTATTTTCCGATAAACGCCATGAACAACTAAACAAGCTTTTAGAAACAAATTCGTTGAGTCAAAAATACCTTTTTATCCTAAATATTCAATAAATTACATTTTAAATGATATATTTGACATAAAGAAATTAAATTACACTGAAAATGTGATATTTTTCATTGTCATGAATGTCATCGTGCTCAAGGTGTCACAATAAAAGTTAGGAATTTACAGAACATTTCATGGATATGGCATCAATAGTTTACCGAGGGGACAGAACCCCCCTCCCCCCTAGTACAAATAGGGTTAAGGTCATTTTTTGAAGCTGAAAGTATGATGAAAGTTTAGTGTTTATATCTACTTGTTTTATTATTTTATAACAGTTCACTGCAAAAAAATTGCAAAGAAGATTTATTTTATATTTTAATTTTACTTGTCATATTATTTATAGACAGAAAACCCGCAAATATAATTGGGAACAATTTTTCGATCTTTTATTTTGAAAGTTTTTGTAGGAATCTATAAAGTTGTGCAGATATTTCGAGCTAGAATTAGCTATTTTCTATAAATTCGATGACAAGGTTTACTTTTGATTGACTTCAAATTAATCTAATACGTAGTTTCCTCGGGGTCTGGAAACCCTCCCCCCATATAAATTTTTGACGGACGCCATTAGTGAGACAGTCCTTTTACATACTTTTTCGGTGCTAAAGAGGTAAAATTAGCAAGTACCTTGCAATTTTAAGCTTTGTAATGTTATAAGATCATTTTTTGAAACTGCAAATTGGAAGGTTTGTCTTTATATTTATTGTTTTATTTATTTTTTAACAGTTCACTGCATTTTAGCCCAAATTTATAAAAATAGATTTATCGAAACAATATTTTTTATATTTTTTACTTGTTCATATTATTTATAGACAGAAAACCCACAAATATACACAGGAAAAAATCAATAAAATCCACCGCGACTTTTTAGTGAATTCGCAGTGAAAAGCTGCAATTCACGGCGAAATTTAAACTTTTCATCGTGGATTATTAAAAGATTGCACCTTTTCACCGTGAATTCGTTAAAAAGTCGCGGTGAATTTTTTTTCATTTTTCCCGTGATAATTGGGATACCTAGGTCTTTTTAAATCTTGAAAACCAATATTTATATTTTTAAATAAAAGAGCTAGACTTAATGTCCCCATTTTTTCGTAAAAAGCCTCACTTTTACAATTGATAATACTACATTTATCAAGTTTCGAAAGTCGACACCTACCATGTCTCGTAGTTTGTACATCGGAGTTTTAGGGGCTTTAATATTTTGTTTTAACAAAATTTTTAACTGATTATGTAGGAACTTCTTTTCAAAAATTGAGAGTCATTCTGGTTAATTGCTCGTAATTCCTCGTTGAAAAGATAATTCTGAGTGAAGAGAGTCAGGCTTTAAAGATTTTCAAAGAATTCGAAAATGAAATGTAAAATGAAGAGTTTTCGACTTGGTCAATATATTAAAACATGTCTTTAACTTTGAACTTCGCTGATTCAAATATGTTATCGGATTTTGATATCTTTCTTCGATCAAAAGTTACAGCCTCCAAAGTAGATGAAAGGAAGAAATTTTGGCGGGAAGAAAATTGGCGGTTTGGCCAAAAAAGTATCCGTCAATAAATTTTCTCAATTTTTTGCTCAATTTTTCACTTTAAGTCTAAAAGAGGCTTTTTAACATTTTCACTATTTTGAACCTTGAACCCATCATCCGCCAAATTAATCTTTCTGCCGATCCGCCAAATGAATGCCCTGTGAAAAAGCTTTTGGTTAAAATGGTCAAAAACGGGCAGAGACGGTAAAAAGACGACGAAGAAAGATGTCAGAAATCTGAATGCAAAGCAGGAAATTCAAACCTGTTAACCTAAAAAGTATCGATTCTACGGTACGGGGAGACTCTGTATCTAGGGGACACTAAAAGGTTTTGTTGATTAGGGACTAAACTTGTTCTTTGTATAGAAACCTATCTTATACAGTATCCTTTGATCTTGATTCTTGCTAAAAATTTGTAGCAATTTAAGAACTAGGGTTACCTTTAAAATTTTTTACAAAATTTTTTAAACTGTTATCCTTGATATTTCTTTTGCAAAGTAGTCAAAGCGTTGTCATAAACTAGATTTTCTGATGATAGTAATCCTCATTGTAGGGATATTAATTTGAGATACTCGTTTATGAACTGGACTGAACATTCTGAAAGGTGGGGGGGCTAATTTGGCGGGACCTAACCCCATTGAGCTACATTTTTTTTATCTAAAAAAGAAAAATAATTAGGTTAAACTCTAGAAAAAAATGCTGAGGGATGCTTTTTAAAAAATTTTCAAAGAATTCGAAAATGAAAAATGAAGAAAAAGAATATGAAGACTTTTTCTACTTGGGCCGATAATTCTATAGGCAAATTTAAGAATATTTTGAGCCTGATTCATTATCTTTTGTAAGCATCCTCGAAAATTTTATGTTAGGATAATAAGCATCCCTCAAGCATCTTTTCGGCCTTATTTAGCTTTCGACCTAAGCATCTCTGAGCCTGTTTTCGGATTTTTGTATGCTTATTAAAAAAAACATGTAGCTCCAACTGGGGTTCTAGGTCCCCCGCCAAATTTAGCCCCCCCCCCACCTTTCAGAATGTTCAGGTCCCAGTTCATTAAACGATTATCTTCAAATTACATATCCCTCACAATGAGGATTACTTATCATCATAAAATCTAGTTTTATGACAACCGCTTTGACTACTTTGCAAAAGAAATATCAAGGATAACAGTTTTAAAAAATTTTGTAAAAAATTTTAAAGGTAACCCTTAGTTCTTAAATTGCTTTACAAATTTTTAGCAAGAATCAAGATCAAAGGCATACTGTATAAGATAGTTCTATACAAAGAACAAGTTTAGGTCCCTAACTCATGTATAAAACCTTTTAGGTTCCCCTAGATACAGAGTCCTCCCCCGTACCGTAGAATCGATACTTTTTTAGGTGTAACATGTTTGAATTTCCTGCTGTGCATTCAGATTTCTGACATCTTTCTTCGATCGAAGTAGGTCTATTTTACCTGTCTCTGCCCGTTTTTTGACCATTTTAACCAAAAAGCTTTTTCACAGGGAATTTAATTTGGCGGATCGGCAGAAAGATTAATTTGGCGGATGATGGGTTTCAAGGTTCAAAATTAAGGTGAAAATGTTTAAAATAGCCTCTTTTATGACTTAAATAGTGAAAAATTGAGCAAAATTTGAGAAAATTTTAATTTGACGGATACTTTATTTGGCCAAAACCGCCAAATTTTTCTTCCCGCCAAAATTTCTTCCTTTCATCTACTTTGGAGGGCTGTAACTTTTGATCGAAGAAAGATATCAAAAAATCCGATAACATATTTGAAATCAGCGAAGTTCAAAGTTAAAGAACATGTTTTAATATATTGACCAAGTAGAAAAATCTTCATTTTACATTTTCATTTTCGAATTCTTTGAAAATCTTTAAAGCCTGACTCTCTTCCACTCAGAATTATCTTTTCAACGAGGAATTACGAGCAATTAACCAGAATGACTCTCAATTTTTTGAAAGAAAGTTTGCCTACATAATCAGTTAAAAATTTGTTAAAACAAAATATTAAAGCCCCTAGAAACTCCGAATGTACAAACTACGAGACATGGGTAGGTGTCGACTTTCGAAAACTTGATAAATGTAGTATTATCAATTGTAAAAGTGAGGCTTTTTACGAAAAATGGGGACATTAAGTCTAGCTCTTTTATTTAAAAATATAAATATTGGTTTTCAAGATTTAAAAAGACCTAGGTATCCCAATTATCACGGGAAAAAATGAAAAAAAATTCACCGCGACTTTTTAACGAATTCACGGTGAAAAGGTGCAATCTTTTAATAATCCACGATGAAAAGTTTAAATTTCGCCGTGAATTGCAGCTTTTCACTGCGAATTCACTAAAAAGTCGCGGTGGATTTTATTGATTTTTTCCTGTGTATATTTGTGGGTTTTCTGTCTATAAATAATATGAACAAGTAAAAATATAAAAAATATTGTTTCGATAAAATCTATTTTTATAAATTTGGGCTAAAATGCAGTGAACTGTTAAAAAATAAATAAAACAATAAATATAAAGACTAAACCTTCCAATTTGCAGTTTCAAAAAATGATCTTATAACATTACAAAGCTTAAAATTGCAAGGTACTTGCTAATTTTTACCTCTTTAGCCACCGAAAAAGTATGTAAAAGGACTGTCTCACTAATGGCGTCCGTCAAAAATTTATATGGGGGGAGGGGTTCCAGACCCCGAGGAAACTACGTATTAGATTAATTTGAAGTCAATCAAAAGTAAACCTTGTCATCGAATTTATAGAAAATAGCTAATTCTAGCTCGAAATATCTGCACAACTTTATAGATTCCTACAAAAACTTTCAAAATAAAAGATCGAAAAATTGTTCCCAATTATATTTGCGGGTTTTCTGTCTATAAATAATATGAACAAGTAAAATTAAAATATAAAATAAATCTTCTTTGCAAATTTTTTGCAGTGAACTGTTATAAAATAAATAAAACAAGTAGATATAAACACTAAACTTTCATCATACTTTCAGCTTCAAAAAATGACCTTAACCCTATTTGTACTAGGGGGGAGGGGGGTTCTGTCCCCTCGGTAAACTATTGATGCCATATCCATGAAATGTTCTGTAAATTCCTAACTTTTATTGTGACACCTTGAGCACGATGACATTCATGACAATGAAAAATATCACATTTTCAGTGTAATTTAATTTCTTTATGTCAAATATATCATTTAAAATGTAATTTATTGAATATTTAGGATAAAAAGGTATTTTTGACTCAACGAATTTGTTTCT
Source organism: Clytia hemisphaerica (assembly GCF_902728285.1). Lineage (NCBI taxonomy): Eukaryota > Metazoa > Cnidaria > Hydrozoa > Leptothecata > Clytiidae > Clytia > Clytia hemisphaerica. The sequence goes on from NW_027104052.1 coordinate 9,220, forward strand.
AAAAGCTTGTTTAGTTGTTCATGGCGTTTATCGGAAAATAGAGTTTCAAATTTTTGCTCATTTAAGCATGATATCATAAAAAAAAATTTATGAAGCCCTTATGTTACAAAGATCTTTTGTGCCAAATTTGATGCAAAAAGAGCAACTAGATCAAAAGTTACAAGGGATACAAAAAAGCTCTCCTTAGTTTTGAACAGCCCCTAAGAGCCTAGTATTAATAGGGTTAACATTATTTGGAATAATTAAGATTAATTTCAAATAAATCAAAAGTGACATCGAATATATAGAAATTAGCTAATTTTAGCTCAAACTATCTTCACAAAAAGATTCCTGCAAAAACTTTCAAAATAGAGGATTGAAAAAATGTTCCTATGAAAATTTGCACCCTTGAGGTACCCCAATATTTGCAGGTTTTCTGTCTAAATAATTTCATCAATTAAAATTATACGCAAATTTGGGCTGAAGTGCTTAGAACTGTTATAAAACAAATAAAAAAGTCAATATAAACAGCAAGTTGACAACAAGGGTAGTTCATATTAGACAGTGCCAAATCCTGAACCAAATTTTAACCCCATCAACATGTTTTTTTCTATTTGGTCAGGGCAATCGAGCACAGGCAGCTCTAAGTTAGGGCCACATGTGCTCGCTTTCATTATCAAGGCGTCAAATTTCACCTTTATCTTGTTCAAACCACCATTCGGGGGCAAACGGTCCAAGCCGGTGAGTAAAAACAACAAATCACAATACGTGTAATTGAAACGACCATTTCCAAGATTCAATAAAAACAACTCAAACTCACTAATGCAATTCCTAATTTTCATTGCTTTATTTGAACCCGGTTGTATTTTTGGATCGGTGTAGTCAAATAATAGAACAAAATCTTCAAAACAATAAGTGATTGGTTTCCTTTCCTCCAAGAGAACTTTCACCGTGTTGAAGTTTTGTTTCTTGAGAATGCTTGCACTTACAGAGTTTATTCCATCTTTAAATTGGCTGATAGCCTGATACTTCATTCCAACTAAGGATGACAAAAGATATAATTTCTCTAATTCTGGATACGGTCTACCCGCAGGGACAATACCCTGGTCCAGCAAGGGAACAACATCTCCTTCTTTGATTTTTTTCAAATTGTGTTGAATTAGACCATCATCGAAAGGCTCGATGATGTTCGGCTGTTCCAATCCAAACAATTCACGAACAATGGCTGGATGGAGACACTCTGGGCCTCTTTGGTACAACAAAATTGACAAACCCACAATTTGACCAACTTGATGATTTTGTTTTCCCAGTGCAGAATCGGTGTTGTTATTGTTGAAAGCAACGCTATTAGTTCCAAAGACGAGTGGAGATTTAGGAAAATTTCGCATTGCTAATGTCAAGAATTCAGCGATTAGCCCACCCTCATCCACACCAGACTCTCCAGAAAATCTTATCTTGATATCTTGTCGGCCCAAGTCGAATTCTTGTCTAAGAAGATAATTCCAAAACAAATTCTCATCTCGGATTACAAGGATAGATTTTTGTGATCGGTCACGGTTTATGTACTCGTCATATGCAGTATCAAGGTCGTTGTCAATCGTTTCGACCTGGTTATTTTCATGACTCTGATCTTGTACTTGTTCCTCGAGAAATTTGTTCGCCTCCTCCATACCAAATACATTCCTAAAAAAGAATTGGTTTTTACTTAAGCTAAAAAGGGAGCAAGCATAGTTGGCAGAGAGGTTGGAACCCCCAAACTTTGTGCCTGTGTATCCCAGGCTTTATCCAGTTCCCCTCTGAAAGGGGGAATACTAGGTCATAAAATGATCTAACGTTAGAAAGATGCACTACACTGCAATGGCTTCAAAATCAAAGAAAAAAAGCTGACCTTTTTATTTTGGATTTCGTAATTTTATGTTTGAAAACCAGACAATTCCAGGGTAGTATCTGGCGCCCATTGCATTAGTAAACGGTGAAAAAGCTGATAGTATGCTGGGAACGAAGTTGGGAATCCCCAGGTTTATTTTATCCCCCCATACTCATTCCTCCATTCTCTAAATGTTTTGAACCCGTAAAATTTTGTTCGAGCCCAAACCACAGAAAAGTGAAGACCAGAACTAGGTCTCTTTGATATAAAACTTTGATAAAAAGTTGAAGAATTAAAGTGTATTTCAATTGGATAAGTAAATAGTCTGTATTTTGTTTTGAAGAATAAGGAAACACAGAATAAGCTTCAATCAGAACTAACAAAAAATTGAAAAATGAAATAACTTACGCTGCAAAACTTAAACCAGGTGACCCAATAGAATGTCTGAAACGTGCAGGAGGCCTCGTATTTATTTCTTGTTGGTCTCGTAGGTCTGTCTGGTGTTGTCGTCGTGCCTCTTGAGACTTGTGATGTTGAGTGGAAAATTTGATCAACTAAACACGAGTTAGATGTAGTTGAGCTTGACACTTGATTATGTTGGTCTTGAAAATTTGACAATGAATTTGATGCCTGCATAGTTGAGTTTGACACTTGATTCTGTTGGTCTTGAAAATTTGACGATGAATTTGATGCCTGCATAGTTGAGTTTGACACTTGATTCTGTTGGTCTTGAAAATTTGACAATGAATTTGATGTTTGCATAGTTGAGCTTGACAATTGATTCTCTTGGTTTTGAAAATTTGACGATGAATTTGATATCTGCATACTTGAGCTTGACACTTGATTCTGTTGGTCTTGAAAATTTGACAATGAATTTGATGTTTGCAAAGTTGAACTTGACAATTGATTCTGTTGGTCTTGAAAATTTGACAATGAATTTGATGTTTGTAAAGTTGAGCTTGACAATTGATTCTGTTGGTCTTGAAAATTTGACGATGAATTTGATGCCTGCATAGTTGAGTTTGACACTTGATTCTGTTGGTCTTGAAAATTTGACAATGAATTTGATGTTTGCATAGTTGAGCTTGACAATTGATTCTCTTGGTTTTGAAAATTTGACGATGAATTTGATATCTGCATACTTGAGCTTGACACTTGATTCTGTTGGTCTTGAAAATTTGACAATGAATTTGATGTTTGCAAAGTTGAACTTGACAATTGATTCTGTTGGTCTTGAAAATTTGACAATGAATTTGATGTTTGTAAAGTTGAGCTTGACAATTGATTCTGTTGGTTTTGAAAATTTGACAATGAATTTGATGCCTGCATAGTTGAGCTTGACAATTGATTCTGTTGGTTTTGAAAATTTGACGATGAATTTGATGTCTGCATAGTTGAGCTTGACACTTGATTCTGTTGGTCTTGAAAATTTGACAATGAATTTGATGTTTGCAAAGTTGAGCTTGACAATTGATTCTGTTGGTCTTGGAAATTTGACAATGAATTTGAGGTTTGAGCACTTGATGATGAATTTGAAAAGGAGTTCAGGATCAATCTACTATAACCCATGCTACAATAGAGATAAAAGTGCATTTTTTGCTTCTTTTCCTTCAATTTGGCAGCCAGATCCTCCAATGTTGTGAATTGATTTCTCATATCTTTTCCTCTGTAGTTCCCAATAAACGTTGGTGTCTCACTAGGAACATTGTAATAACTTCGTGCCAATGTGTGAATTAAGTCATAATCGGCTTGTCTTTCAACAGTTATCATAGTAGATTTACCAGATTTCAGTTGGTAGCCTTTTTTCTCGTAGCATTTCAAGGATAACTGTACATCAAATTTACTTTTAATATATATTGGTTTATTTGCAGCATTCAATTGAGTAGTTTCCTTTTTTATTTTCATTTTCAATTTCTTAGCTCTATCTTTATAAGTTGGTACTGCAGTTGGCTGCCTGCTGAATGTGTCTCTAAAAGCAGCAATATCACCATATACTAAGCCCAACTCTTCTAGTTTTGAATTTTCTACATATGGCGCAATGTCGTCATCTATCTTGTTGTTCAAGAAGGTTTCCAGCAGGAACTGTATATTGCGTTTTGCAAGAAATTCTTGAATCTGAAATTTGAAAGTAAAAACAAATTAAAATAGTGAAGACCACCAATGGTGGAGGAATTGTGCAAATTGGGTAAAGGAGAAAATTCTATACAACAGACCAAGTTTAGACCTTAAATAACAATTTTAGCCTAGGACCCACTCAAACTTTCCCTTTTTTCACAAATTTGGGAAAACTTCTGATGACATTTTCAGAAAGATTTTGCCTTATAGGACAGCTTAAGAAATATGGTAGCCTTTCTTATTCAAATTCATTTGCATCAGCTAAAAATTCTGGATTTTATAGTAGAATAGGCCATTAAATACACCTTATATGGTTGTACCATGTATTACTGGATCGAAAATTTGACATGGATTCCATGTTAAATTTAATGGCCTACAATCTACAATCTACAATCTACAATCATGCTCATATTTTATCATTGTAAATTTTATAACACATTCATGGTTTTAGCCAAGTTTTTAGGTGCCCCAACCAATACGATGCCCCCAATGATTTAGGTCCCCTTGAAATATTTAGGTGCCCTCATTCAATTTAAAAGACTAAATACTTTTATTTGTCTTGATGAAATTTTTTTCTTTCTTGTTAACCTAATATGGTATAAATTAAAAACACGTATAGCATAAATTGGAAGTCTAACTGTGTGTAAATAAAAAATCAGATTGAATAGGCTAGTTTATACCGCATGAATGAATTATGTTAACATGTTAACAAATTTTTATTGTCCCGTACAATTCGTTTACACCAAAAAAAACCCATAAACCATGACTATGAATTGGCACAGATGAATTTTTTGTGACATCACTTTTTTGTCCACACTACAAAAGGGAGGTTGTAAAGTTTCCTTAGGCAAGTACTTTTTTATTTTCTGGTTTACGGACATTTGGAGATGATCTTCAGGACCGGAGGATGGAAAAAAAAAATAAAAATAACAAGCTGGATGCTGATTGGACCTACCTGATGATGAAAGTTATCAAATGAGAGAAAACAGACAGAAAGAATAGAGCAAAAAATCATGAATGAAATATGAGTAAGACTCAAGAAATAGACCTTTTTTCAAAGAGGCCACCCTGTTGAATAATTATGTACTCCAGCCATAAAACAATGATACAGCGATGCATAATTACTGTATCATGTATATTGTAATAATTAATGCATGGTTGTATCATTGTTTTTCTGCTGGACTACATAATTATTCAACAGGGTGGCCTCTTTGAAAAAAGGTCTATTGTTATTGAAGAAAATCTGTTTTTCCGGCACGACAATTGGCTGCTCCGGCAATTCGTAGAAAATATCAACAATATTTTATGCGAAAAAAAGACAAGAAATATGATGAAAATCTGTAAAAACGGCGATTTCCGGCATATTTCCGGCATTTTTAGTCGCGAAAATAATTTTTCTTAAAAATCAGACTCCACCATGTTTTGGGCTTGTTAAAATACGCATCTTTGTGCAAAAAATCAGAAAAAACTAATGATGAAATCTCGAGAAAATGCCGAAAAACCAGTTTTTCCGACATATTTCCGGCATTTTCGGCCGGAAAAAATGTTTTTTGGAAATCGGGCCCCGCCACATTTTAGGTATTGACATTTTGCATCATTGTGCAAAAAATCAGAAACAAGCGATACTTTTATGGACCTACCTGATTATCTAGAGAACATTGAAAATTCGATTAAAAACAGTTTTACATTGAAAAGTAATAAAATTGATGATGTGCTTATAAAAAACATTAAAATTTGGTCCAATTTCTAATCAAACTATACATTTTTAGCAACCCAAAAGTCAAACCTTAGTCAATTTATTCTGTTAAAATCGGACTTTATCAGCAAAAAAAGCTATCTCTTTTTTAAGAGCATTGACCTAAGCTTTTAAGTAGTGATTCTTATAGATAAAGATCTGCTTGATTTTTCTTCTTCCCATGATGTTTATCTATTATTGTGCAAAAAATCAGAAAGAATCGATGAGCCCATCTCGAGAAAAGCTAATATTTCAGTAATCAGTAATGTGCTTATAAAAAGACCGAATATGGCCCATTTTCTTATAAAAACACATTTAGCAACCGAAATTTCACAAATAAATACAAATTTTCTTTCAATTTTCGACTTTAGATGAGTAAAAAAAGTAAAAAAAAAGTATTTTGTCAAAAAATGGAGTAATTAGGTTAAGAACATTGATGAACATCTCTTACAATGCAATGCTTACAAATAGTGACTTTTTTAGATATGTTTTGGGCCGAAAAAATTTATCTATGAAAATCTGCTTCGGCCATCTTTTACCTATGATGATACCCTACTTTCATGCAAAAATCAGAAAAAAATAATGATCCAATTTTTCACAAAGTCCAAAATACCCGTTTTTTAGCCGCTTATTGGCCCAAATTTGCCCAAAAAATATTTTTTTGAAAATCGGGCTCCGTCACATTCGAGGGTTTATAGTTATGCACCTTTGTGCCAAAAATCATAAAGGATGAACGAGCCAATCTCGAGAAAAGCTAATAACTAAGTAATTGGGGATGTGCTTATAAAAAAAGATCGAATTCGGCACATTCTCCTATAAAAACATGTCCAGCAACCAGTATTTCGTGTCTAAACACAAACATTCTTATGACTTCATGAGCAAAAAATATATTTATCTTATCTAGAATTGGAGTAATTCGGTAATTCGGTTAAGAACATCGACCTATGCTTGTAAATAGTGATTCTTATAGCTAAAGATGCGATTTTTGAGCCGAAAAAATTTTTCTGTGAAAATCTGCTTCGGCCATCTTTTACCTATAATAATACCCTACTTCCATGCAAAAAATCAAAAAAAATTAATGATCCAATTTTTCACAAAGTCCAAAAAACCCGTTTTTTAGCCGTTTTTTGGCCCAAATTTGCCCAAAAAATTTTTTTTCCGAAAATCGGGCTCCGTCACATTCGAGGGTTTATAGTTATGCACCTTTGTGCCAAAAATCAGAAAATTTGAATGAGCCAATCTCTAGAAAAGCTGGTAACGAACACACGCACTAACGAACGAACTAACTAACGAACATTGGTTAATTTATAGGACCTCCAGGTAGGTCCAAAAACTAATGAGCCAATCTCTAGAAAAGCTGGTAACAGACGGCCAATGATATCCATTGAACATGAATGGGACATGAAGCAAATAAAGAAAATTGGGAAATTAAAACCAGACGATCTCAATCGAACGAAATCGACGATCGAACCAGTCGAACCAAATCGAACGCAATCGACCGATTGAAATTCGATTGTCGAACGCAATTGAACCTCAATCGCGAATATTACCGCAATTTTCAGATTCGATTGATATTCGATTGATGTTCGATTGCGTTCGGAGGTTTTGGATTACAGAATTCTGCCTTACTGTGTCACAGATTTTACAAGTTCCATAATATAACTCTTAGGGTAGTTGATCCCGACGGGACATCAAAGGGCGTCGTAAAACACTCTTCTTTGCTTTATATACGTTAAATACAATCGAACGATAATCGAATGCAGTCGAACAACAATCGAACCGATCGAATACTACCCAGAATTTTAAAGTTCTATTGAGATTCGATTGCGTTCGACAATTGAATTTCAATCGGTCGATTGCGTTTGATTTGGTTCGACTGGTTCGATCGTCGATCGTCGATTCCGTTCGATTGAGATCGTCTGGTCAAAACTAATCCAAGCTAATCGAAGGCAAATCGAAGCTAATTGAAGGATAATCGAAGCCTGCTCTAATTTTAATAAAAAAGAAAGAAAGAAAGAAATAACTTGAGCCAAATCAGCTAAAATTAGTGCAATTGGAGAGTTGATCGATAATCAATTGACTCAGCCCTATCAGTTCAGAAAGAGATGAGGGTTTTGAATTATCTGGAATGTTTATTCCCTAGTGAAAATAAACTAAAGTATATACCTTTTGATAGCCTTCAACTTGAACATTGAAAAGGTTTATAAACTGCCCGTCTTCGCTCTCCATCTTTTCCTTGTCTGTTGTGGTGTGTGCACGTGCGTACGTGATGGAAATAAAAATCCGCCAAAAAGTACACAATTTCCTGACCAGATAGGCCAAGAAAAACCGGCCGAAAGTTTGGGGTGTCCGGCCGAGAGTTTTGACATCCGGCCGGTAGTTGTACACTCTCGGCCGGTAGTCGTAAACTCTCGGCCGGCAGTTGTAAACTCTCGGCCGAACGTTTGAGATTACCGGCCGAGAGTTTACAACAAACATACAAACTGAAATGGCTAAATCAGCCACGGTAAATATAGGTAAAAATCAATAGAATTCTTACTATGAACATGATTTCCAGCTGTTTCGTCATCAATATCTTCCGTTACAGTGTCGGCCTCGTCGAATACACTCACATTTGAGGCTAAATAAACGAACAAGATAATAAAAGAGTGATGTAGAACAGTAACATAAAATCCAAAACTGAAAATGAGACATACAAATACTAATATCAAACATAGTCAATCGTATTTAATAAACAGTAACAACCCTTTTGTGTTAGAGGCAGGTTATTAGCACTTTCTCGCGAAAGACTAGTGTGAATATTAATAAGTCTGGGTGTAATATATTGACTACATAAATCATTTGAAAAACTTGAATGACACTTTGTAATGTAATAAAAAACATTTTATTTATTACCAACAACCGCAGTGTAAAAACAGCCTAAAATAGAACTAATTTGTATATATCAGCGCAATAAAAGGGTAAAAGTATAAAGGTACTTACCATAGTTTTCCACATAATATTGGACTTCCTCGCACGACACACCGCATTAAGAAACCAGGAAGAACTTGTACGCAGTCGGCTCTAACACATCCATGACATAATCGAGTTGCGCATCAGGAAAGTGATTCCACGTGACTATGGGAATGTGCTCCCGCTCATCATTAAGCAATACTAAATAAAATGAAGCAAAAACATAAAACGCCGATTTTTAAATGCAGAATCAAACTGTCTTTAAGTTTTCTTTCCAGCATTGACTGGCACTTTTGAGTGAAACATCTTCAATTTGTCTAATTATAGAAAAAATTAAAACAAAAAGTACCAAGTACGTCTACGAAGTGATGATGAAAATTTATGTTTTATGCATTTTAGATATAAGGATAGATAGACAATTTTACGTTTCTATTCTTTTCAAAATAGAGGCATTAAAAGGCTGAATAAGTAATAAAAGATGAACGTACTGAAATGGGAGTAGCCAAGATGATGCTTTAGAACTTGTTTTCCATCAGAAAAATGATGTGTTCTTTTGCAATGGTAAACATCATGTCTATAACTTTGTGTTTTTCCTTCAGCTATCTTGACCAAAGCATTTTTGATAATTGGCCATTCTTTATCAAAATCGTCTTTAGTAAATTTGGATAGTCGTCTATTGAGTTTTTTCAACAATTTGTCAGACATAGGTTCTTCTATAATAGTTAAATAAGAAATGTTTCAAAATGTGAGTTAAAATGAACAAAAAGATTACAGCTATAGAAATTAACTTTCGGGAAGAGAGTGATTTAAATGAAAGTTTATACACAGAAAATGGCTTAAGTGTCAAATACTTCTTGAATTGGATTTAAAAACCTATTTTATTTTATAGACTTCAATGATACTTTTAAGGCCTGAAATGCCATAATTACCAGTTTCAATTTTGACGAAATTTTGCAGTAATCCTATGTACTCGCAAAAGATTGTACGCCCAAAGTATTCTAAGTACTTAGAATGAAGCAAATCACTAAAAACTAGCTCCTCTTGAGCTGAGTTCGTTCTCTCCAGGAAAATCTGAAAAAAGACAGCTTTAACTATAAAATGTGAAAAGGAGATGACAAAAAGGCGTTGTTTTCAAGATGAAAAGAATGTTGTCACATTATCTATGTCACCTTTTAAACTTTTGATTTCAAAGTACGCAAATTGTCAACAGTAGTTATTAGTAAGAGTTTTTAGGATTGAACACTTTTTTACTTTTATTTTCAAGGTACGCAAATTGTCAAAAGTAACTGTTAAATCTTCAATCCTAAAAACTCTCACTAATCACTACTTTTGACAATTTACGTACCTTGAAATTTCGCAAAAAAGAAGCGAGAAGTTTATGTTATTAACTATCAGAAAAATAGAGAAACAGTGCTGAAAAGTTAATTTTCAAGAAACAAGAGAACCCATGGCTTTCATAAAAACAAAGCCACCATATTTGTTTATTTCACAGAACAATATTTTTGCGCTCCACAGTTGTTGTATTAACACGAGAAGAAAAAATGGAATCTTTTTTACAATTCGAATGTTTTGTTTGACATGCGGCCTTTCTAAATTAATTTTGTAATTTGGTGGGTCATTTTGGAATGCTTGCTGAAAAGATTTCTATGTATTTAAAATCACTTGTTGAAGAATCACAATATTTGTATTTAGTTTATATAAAAACTAGCCGGTACCCGGCGTCGCACGCCGGTTTAGCGGTTGCTGAGCGCATTTTAAAGTCCTTTGGATGTTGGGAAGCTGGCTTAAAATACGATGAAGTCAAAATTAAAGGGAAAAATTGTCTTCAAAGTTTGACTCTGTCCCTCCCAGGTCACGTATCTTTTAACCATATTTTGAAAAAGATTTTTAAATTGTTGCAAAAATGATCAGAAAGGGCGTTATTCAAACTATACCATACCGGCGACCTGCGACGTCCGAAAAGGCTTAGCAATTAGATTTTTTTCTCGCTTCGCTCGCTTTACATTTGCCGTACTTGTTGATGATTGGGAAAACTTTGATGTCAAGATAAGAGGAGTGAAATTATAGACATGACACGAGATTCGTCGAAAAAAGGCAGCCCGTGGGTACTTAGGCAAGAGAGGGATACGGGCATGAGCCGTTCTTAAGGATGCCTTTTTAAAAATGGCAGTCCCTGTAAGGGTTGGAAAAATCAGAAAATCAAACTTCAGTCCCACTAAGAGTCGGTAAAAATAGGGAAAAAAATTCAACTTTTTACCCCCAGAAAGATACAAATTTAATCAAATTAGTCCCAATAAGGGAAGTAAACTTCACAAAATTTCGTTAGTTTCTTCTTCTCTCTAGTCTCGCTAAGGGTCCCAGGGCCAAAAGTCAGGCAGCTAGGCACCTTCGTCATAACTTTTCGAATTCAACAGTGAATGACTTAGATTTACAGCAATATAATTATCGACATAGATGTTTATAAGTCCCTTTTTACGAAGAAAGATCTCTTGTTTTTACCGCCTTTCGAATGTATTGTTAATGTTGCTGTTTAGTTGTTCCAACAAACTTGTCTTGTGATTCTTATGTTTTAAATGTTTTAAATTTGTTCTATTCTAAAACAGATTTTGTTTGAAAGATTTTCTTTTGTTTTGTTTTGAAACGAATTCGAATGTTTCAAATCAAATAAGGTCGTTAATTACATTCGAAAACATAAAACAAAAGAATAGAGAGAAAAAAAGAAAAAAACATAAGAGGCGGCCTCGGGCACGTCTGGGCAGATATTATAATCTATCAATCAAAACAAACTTATCGAACAACTCAAAGTCTTTATAAAACGGCGCGAATCTGATTTAACACATTTGTGGAGCAAGAAGCAAAAGTCATCTTTTAAAAGAACAAAACATTGCGTTCGAAAGCGAAAGTGACACACAAACAAACACACATACAGACTACGGCTATTAATATATAGATTCAAAAGCCAATTTTAATAATTGTTGTGACAATAAAATCAAGTCAAATCATCAGGTAGTACACATCCATCCTGTGCCTGTTGACTTTATTATGTTTTCAAATATACAATTTCCAAAAAATTTGATAGTTTTGTAAAAAACCAAAAACTAAAATGCTCCTAAATAGACTTAAGAGCTGCAGTAGAAAAACTGATAGTCATAGTGATAATGTAAATATTTGTTTAAGTTGCAGAAAAGAGGACGTCCTTTCTATAAACAATTTAAAAGTAAAATATCCCAAAGCCTTTGTTCTCATTTGTAAATTTTTTATTTAAAAACATTTTACTCATAAGACATATGAGTGTATTGACCCACATGATTGTGATTATAGATAAAAACTCTTTCAAAAGATACTTACTTCTTCAGTGTGCCTCTAATGCTATTCCTTCAAATTATTGCTGGCGTAACTGTATCTTAACTCAGTGCCAGCTTCAATGTCTTTGTCAGAGAGAGCGAAGATACCAGGACGCTCAACCCCGTTGCAGTCACTAAAACTTTTCACCACACAATTTTTGTCCGATTTCGAATCGTTCACATATCTTCCCAGTTGTGCACTATTTGTTGCATCAACACTGTTTAAAAGAAAATTTTTTCATAAAACAAATGCCTTTTTTACTAAAAAAATTTACTATTTGTAAAAGGTAATTGAATTAAAATATTTCAGATGAATGGTTTTAACTTTCTTTCTAGCTGGTATAGCTAGTTTACTTTCATTCTACAAGTCAACTAGCGTTCTATATAATACCAAAATTCTTTTGAAATTTGTAAATTTCTGATACCTTTCTGAAAATACAAATAATCGAAAAACGATAGTATATAAATATACAACCAAACTCTAGATAATTACTTCTCAAAAGTTTAATAAGTTTAAAGGGTTTTTATTGATTTATTGGGATCGAAAAATGCTTCTCTATTTTGTCAAAAGATGCAAACACTAAAATCGAATATTTTCGTTCGAATCTATAACGTTCGAATTAGATTTTCGAATAAAACCATTCGAAACTACAAGGCGGAAGTAAAAGGGCGCTATCAGTAAAGCATAAAAAGCTGATACGGAGGGAACGAGGTTGGTAAAAGGGCTGCTCCGCTCTCTCAGCGAGAGGTTCGAAAAATTGACTCTTCGTTCGTGGGACTCTCTTTTGAAAAAAAGCGACCTGAATGGGACTGAAATGTGTTTTTGCGGCATTTACCTGCCTGGGACTCGTGAAGGTGAAAAAAGGTACCCCCGCTCCCTGGGCCCCTGGGCCGGTGCAATATACTCGATTTTCGGGATTTTTTTAAATTTTTAGGATTTTGGTATTTTGGAATTTCTTTTTACATTCCTTTTGGCCAATGTGTTTTTCAGATATTTTGGACTTTATAGATCCTGAGGCTGTTGTAAAATTTTCGGCTGGGGATAAAAAAACAGGTAAATAAAAGTTTTTTCAACTAAGAAAAATGTCGTCACCTTAATTCTTATAATTTTCGTCACTTTCCCCCGACATATTTACCCAGAAAAGGCACTCTCGTTTTGTCTAACAGATTTCCCGGAAAAAGAATATCCAATTAAAAAGCTGTTGTTTTCACCTTTCACTAGTGCTTCTCAAGACTCTACACTCTAAATAATATTTGTGAGGTTAACTAGCAAATCGGCATCATCACGAAAACGGCCGAAAAATGTAACAGGCTAGTGAGTTTCAACCAATAAAATAGCGTATTTTCACTAGCCTTAAATTTTTCGCCGATCGTCGTGATTATCCTGGATTACCTCAATATTATTTGCAACGCAAACAGAGTGGAGGAACGTACTTAAGCGTTCTGGAGCGCGCGTAACCCCTTTTTCTAAACATTGATTTAAAATAGTGAATTTTTATGTTTTTGGTTGCATGCTTGAAAAGATACACAAAAGACTCAATATGATGCATTTAAAACTTGAATTGTTTGATCAGTGTTATCAGGTGTTTGTGATGTGTGTTATATTTTTTGACTTCTTTAAATTTATAGAACATATTTGTGGAACCAAAAACCTGTTCAAAAAGAATAACAAAGGCCAGTCAAGTAAGTACTGTGATTTAGCTGAAGTACTTATACTGATGTTTTTTCATTTTCAGCTACAACTTTCAATTTTCATTGAATTCTCTTAATTCATTTTTAGGTATTCGAACTTGTTAAGTGCTCGTCAAAACAAGAAAATGATGTAAGTGGATTTGAAATACTTTTTCATTTAATTTTGACACAAATATTCCTAGTTGACTTTAAAGGATCTGTTAGATTTGATTTGACTCCCTCGCAATTTGAGAAACTTTATCTTTGATTTTCATGGTGATATTTTTAGTCAAAATCATTCAGGATGAGAAGTTGATACAATATTTGAAAACTAGCCGGTAACCGGCGTCGCACGCCGGTATTGCTGAACGCATCACTTTTAGGTCAGTGAAGCACAGATTTCCATAAAGCCCGAAGGGCTAGATAGAGTGTTTTAAGCTTTTCCAAGCAAAAAAAAAAAAGCACGGACATCGCAAAATGTATTGTTGCTACATATTTTTTTTCATAAGCATATTTTTTTTGGATGACAGGCTCAGTTAAGCTTAGGTATTTTTTAGAATCAAGCTCAAACGATGCTTATGATATGCATTCGTTAAGACATCACTTTTTCTTGCCTGAGAGAGATTGAAATTTGACTTCTAGCCCATTCGGGGCTTTTACTTCATTGTTTTTTTTTTGGTCGCCTGTGACACATCATGACATAAAAAGTATTGTAAATGCATCGTTTATTTTACTTAGTAAAACAATAATTCTAGTGGTAAAAATAATTTATAAAATCTATCTACAAAATATATTTACAAAATAATAAAAAACATTGATAAAACAGCATTGGCAGATGAAATTTAAATAAATCTTATACCATTTCAAGTCGATAAAAAATGTACAGTGACTTTAAAAATACTTCTTTTTAATGCAAGACTAATGATCGAGTTAACACAGTCTGGGTAGATGAAGTCGGTGGGTAGAACCAAGCAGTGGTTTGAAAAAAAGTTAAGTATATCTCGGAGAGCGTATAGAGACTATATAATAAGAACAAACACAACATCATTCATTCATTCAAAAAGTTGGTACATCTCGTGATAGTAAACCTCCTTAATTTTCGTGTAACGAAACCAACGATAACGTATCAATTCAACAAGTCAGGAAACACAACCGAACGCCACGAAGAAAAACCGATATGTTTCAACGATCCCTAATTTTGGTGTATGGGTATGGGTATGTCGATGACGAAGCCGATGAGGATGAACGCGACCGCGAGAAGTATCCACTCACTAAAAGAAAGAAAAACAGATTTTTCTGTTATTAATGAGATCATAATAGATTAAGATCTTCTGCACAAATTGCTGATTTCTTTGTTTTTTTACCCTAAAAATGTTTTTAAATATTGTTTAAAATTGAATTGAGCAGTGAAATGAAACTTATTAAAATGTTCTTTCTCTTTGTTAAAAATAGTCAAATTTGATATCATTCTAACCTTTTTCTAGTTTCTTTTGATACTTGATCAACTCTTTCAATTCTTCTCTTGATTGCGCCACTATGCCCAATACTAAACGTGCTATAAGAAAATGAGAATAGTAGAACAGAAAATCACAAAGTAGTCTCGTATTATACTTAGGGGTCTTCCCCGACAATAAAAAATCCAAAATATCCTAGCCCCCTCCATTTTTAGGAACTTTGGGACATTGTGACACATTGAGATTTAAGAAATTGGTTAAGATTTTGCTGAATTGTGAAAATTTAGCACTTTTTTAGGGTAAAACGCCATTTATTTCTAACAAAAACATAGAAATTGAGAAACTAAAACTATTCTGATTTTGACACCCCCTACAACTAAGCACAAAAGAGAATGGTACGTAAAACATAATTATCTTACTGTGGTCATCTATTTCATTGATGACAGGACCGCCCCTAGTCTGCGTTGCAGAAGAAGCCAGTATTGGTTTGTTGGTGATGGTTTGTGTTTGTGTCTCTTTATCTTTCATGAACACTTTGTTTGAGCTTACAAAAGAGTTTCCCATTTTTGTTTAACTTTTAATTAGACCTGAAAGGAAATTGCGACTAATGATAAAGACTAAAATGCGGTTGCAAAGGAATTCGAAAAATCACATCTTTAATCAATATGATGGTTTTTGAAAAATTACCAGGGTACAATTTCAGAACTGTTGACAATCATCATTAATCAAGCCCTGGGATAAGAAATTGTCATTGGTAGTGCAAATTGCTCTAAGATTCTGTTCTTTGAAATTTAAAATTAGACAATATCAAAGAAATTTGTATCATTTCTGTCACGAATGTTTTCACCAAATATTACAGTGAACATTAGCAGCAAAGGACGAGTAAAAACAAACCATTTAGAGTGGTTTGTCTCCCATTTACACGGGGATCTCATTGAAGGCTATCCAAATATCTCCAATCCAATAGGGTGATGGAACTTGAGTGATGGAACTTGGTGACTTGTTGACGAGTCTTGAGGAGGTTAGTGAATACAATTGCTTTAACAAACCATAATTGATTTGTCTCCCATCTGATATGGGGATCTCCATAACGTAAGCTTGCAGATAGTTGTTGACATTGACATGTTGATAGTGGGTGATAGAAGGTGAGTGTGACAAAGTAAGTGCAATGAACTTTTTTTTCATTTATTGGCCTCAGCCAGCAAGATAGCAATTTGTACAAACAATAACAATTTCTTATCAATGCCAAACAAATTATAAGGTTTTCAAAATTAACACAAGTAAAAAAGTACCCAAGATACCTGCAGATACACTAATATATACAAAGTAGCTCATGAAAACAGAATACATGGAAAAACGACTCATAAAATTTGAGGGTAAACAATATTTTGTGTGAAGCACCTTCTTCTAACATAGCCTTGTTTGAATGAATTACAGACCTGAACTTTGACACAGTTAAAAGCACGAGTGCGTGAAAAAGCAACATACAATTGTCCATGTGAAAAACATGGCCTTCGTAAAGAGATACCAACTTTATCATACGTTTGGCCTTGACTTTTGTTGATAGTAACCGCATAAGATAACCTGACTGGAAACTGGACTCTTTTGAGTTGGAAAGGCAGGTGAGTATCATTAGGACAAAAAGTAATTCTAGGGATTAAAGTTCTTTGACCTGTATGAAAACCGGTGAGAATCTCGGCATCGATGATATTATCCTGTAGATTGTGAATGATAAGTCTAGTTCCATTACAGAGGCCATCTTTTATGGAAAGATTTCTAAGTAGCATAATAACAGAGCCTACTTTTAAATTCAACCTGTGTTTTGGCATTCCGCTAGGTGTAATAGAATTTATAAATTCTTGAGGGTAAAGGTCAACTTCTTCTTGGGTATCAGCAACAACAGAATCAAAGCTAGTGTAAGTATGAATATCCCCGGGCAGACGACCCAAAATTTGCTCATTTATTTCAAGGGCTTCTTCATTTGTTGGAGACAGAATAACCCTTTTTGTAAAGTCACCCCCATCTTCAAAGTTACCAAAAACATGCTCAATTAAATCAGAATCAGTGGAAATTGCACACTGGTCAGGGATTTGAATACTACCAAGATATGGATCAGTTTGTTTTTGTCGGCAGATTTCCCTCACCTAACTGCAGAAGAAAATTTGAAAATTCCATCTCACCTGGTCCTGCCCGCACATTTTGATGAAGGTGAAAAATTTGGACAAGGAGCCAAAGCTGGCTGCTTTTCAAACAGCTTTCTACCACCTGAGCAGCACCTCCCCTTTTAACGACAGGGAGTGTTTGTCTAAAATCACCACCAAGCAGAATTACCTTACCAGCAAATGGTATCTGGCTGTTACATATGTCTCTCAGCATAATATCCACAGCCTCTAGTGCATACTTTGGAATCATGGAGCTTTCATCAAAGATGAAAATATCTTGATCTCTCAAAAAGGCTGCATGTGTACTGTTTGGTTTCACATTACATGTAGAACCATCATTGACGGGCACTGGCAACTTAAACAGACTGTGGCAAGTTTTTCCACCATCTAGAAGAGTTGCTGCAATTCCAGTCCAAGAAGAAGTGGCAACCGAGAATGATCGAGCCCTGGCTTCTTTTATAATGTAATTGTATGTGAAAGTTTTTCCTGTCCCCCCTGGCCCATCTAAGAAAAAAAGCTTGGTAGAGTTATGATCATTATTAGAAAGAGCTTCAAGAACTACATCTGCTACAATGGTTTGGTCATTATTTAACAACGGCCTAATTTCAGCAGCTTCTTGTCTGTTTGCTTCTGCATCTGGCAGTTGCTCTACAAGTCCAAAATCTAAATGAGGTAGATTAAAATCATCCAAAGATTTGCCAAACTGCTTAAGCATAAGTTCAATGTGTGCCAATGCCATCTGTTCAGCTTGCAATTCAACATGTTGTCTCAAAAAGTCTTGCATCATAAATTCTTTGTAGTTCTCCCAAAGATCTGCTGGATTGTTAGGCTCACCATGAATTAGGATAGTGCAAAAAGTCCTTCTGACTTTCAACGGAGACGCAACATGAACTACTTCATTTAAGGTGTCAACCCAGATATTATCATTAGCAAGTAGTCCCCTCGCCAAACATGCTTCTCTGAAAGTTGGATAAAGGACCCCATCAAAAGTTTTCAAAAATTCAAAAGATGTTGCTCCTGGCACATGCAATAACAGAACTCTCAAAAAATACCTTTCACCTTCACGAATGCTAGCATTATACATCCTACTTATGACTGTGCCACGCTCTCTTGCTTTCCAACGGTTGTTATTAAAGACATAATCATGAGGGATATCAGAATATAGAATTTGCCTAGAAGTGGGATCATTTTGATTTAACAAAAACCAGGCAGTTAGTTTAGTTTCCTTTTGCTCAGCTCTTTGAACAGCTTTTCCTTCTTCACCTGGGCGAAAATATACTCTTTGGAAATTTGGTAGATGTACAGCTGACCTTTGTAGATGTATTTATAAAGATATTGGACTGCTTTTATTGAAACACAGGCTTCCAAATTGATGTGGGCATTATATTTTTTGCACAAATAGGGAGAGTAGGGCACCACCCACCTATTGTCTAGATCAACATTTCTCACTCGAACTGTGCGACCATTATCTGGTCTATGATAAAGTGGAAAACCATCCACATTCATAACTGTGGCATCATTAAAAGACTTAGGATAGCCTTTTGAGCAGCTACCATCTTTCATGCAAGGACAGGTGTTGTTCAAAACACCACAGGGTCCATGAATCATATTAGCTTTTATAATTTCATAGAGCACCGGCTCTGTCTCTGGATCAGGAAGCTGCGCACAAATCAAGCGGTCAATATCGTCAGCATTTCTCAGTTTAAACTCAGCTTCAAAATGAATTAGAAGATGGGCATGAGGAAGCCCACGTTTCTGAAATTCAATCACATCAACACGGGCTACAACCATACCTAAAATACCATCCTTCATTATTTCTTTCTTCATTGCAGCTAACTTCATTCGAAAGACACGCGTAAGTAAATCTGGCCTGTCATGGGCCCGTTGGTTTGGAAGTAAATTTTCAGTTATCTCTCTCCACTTAGGATTGCAGGTGAATGTCAGAAAAGTGTCTGGCTTTCCGTGCTTCGCAACAACAGCCATGGCATCTAGATACAATTGGTGCATAGCCCGAGGGGATCCCGAAAATGAAGAAGGCAAAACAATGACCTGACCTGCATTTAAATCCCTCTGTTGCGCAGCATTTTCAAGATGGTCTACCAGGCCCTGATATGAATCTGCCCTTATTTCTTGTTGATGGAACCGATGGTAGTTTAGCCTATTACCTTCCACCTTAGTATATGCATCAACAATGAACTGTTGGAAAAGTTTCCCTGAAAGGTGAAGAGCAGAGAACCCTCTACGAATAGCTAACCTATATGCGTAATATTCAAGTTGTGTGACATGGTTCCTCTGTCTTGAAGCTCTTTCAGCTACATGGGGAAGGGTCCTATCCCAGCCTGGGTCACCCCTTGGAAAGAGAAGTGGGTAAACTAAAGGATCCACAATACTGGATATGATTGAAATGGTTCGGAGAGGTGCGTTTCGTGGATGCACAACAATACTCATATCACCTGGTGGAGCTCCATCGTCCCCCGAAAAAACAGCAGCAACCTCTTCATGCAAAGGAGCATTATATCTTCTCTGATCAGGACCCTCAAACATCTTCATTCGGACAATTGGCAGCGGCCTATTTTCAGCTGCAGCTTGACGATGTTCTTCTTGCTCAACTTGACGCAAATTTTTTGTAAGTGGCAGCATAAGGATTAATATTATCAAGAATATCTTGAATGAGGGCCATAGTCTCACGATTGCACTCTGCTGCTGAAGGATTTTGCATTCTCAAGTTCAAAGCAGTAGCTGCCTCAATTATATATACAGTTGAGCAAATTGTGGTTGATGCTGTTGATCTGGAAAAACATTGCCAAGACGGTGGACAATTTGACCGCATATCCTGAAAGTTGGAGGTCCGTTACCAGGAGGTGGTCTCAAATTAGCACAAAAGGAGGCAAAAGCAAAGGCATTGTTATAGATCCTAATATTTTTACGAAAAAGTTTTGATTGGTTTGAATTATTGCTAAAGAGATGCTCAAGTTGAGGTGGAAAAGGATCTAATTGCGGAAGAGCGACTTTCCCTTTTTCACAACATCTAAATTCATCTTCATTTGCAAACTTGATTGCCTGGCAATACTCACAAAGGTGATCAAAAGTGCCTAAATAGTGCTCCTCTGGAAGGGGATTACCAATTTGAGCAGCATTCAAACGCCTTGGTCTACGAAATCTATTGCGAGCTGCAGCACGCCTGCGCTGAACCTGTTCTTCATTTTCATTTTCACGAACATTACGCATTCTCATCAAATTGGCTTGCCTTCTTTGTTGTTGACGCTCTAAATTTTCATTTGCACGCACTTGCCTAGTTCGCTCTAAATCAGCTTGCCTGCGCTGCCGAGTTTGCTCAGCATTTTCATTAGCTCTGCGAGTTCTCATTGCCTGTGCATTTTTGTTCTCTTCGCACCTCAGCTTGTTCAGGATTTTCCTGAGCCCTTCTATTGCGTGCATTTTCAGCATTCCCTCTTCTGCTACGCTGGCCTCTTGCTGAAGCATCATTCCCTAGAATACCTTGACTGTCTTGTTGACTCATTGTTTTTAAAATTCATGAGCTACCTTAGAATATAAAAAAGAACATACTACACTCTTGTCTTGAACATTGAAGATCTCCATTTTAGAAGGACATATTCTCCTGAAAGTTCAAACCAATCCAAGATAATTGTCAAGAATTTTTCCTCTGGATTTCCAACAGCTTCTTCCTTATTCCATCTAACTTTCGCTTTGAACCAAACTTCTCCTTCATCAAGTTAGTCAAAAAGTTACAAATATTTGATGACGGGTGTCAGTCATCGGTAGGATATGAAAAAAAGTACAAGGTTTTCAGTCGAAATCACCCCCCAACAACATTTAAGTCCTTTTTTACCATCGCTTTTTATTAACCAATGAGATGAATTGCTATTAAAATCGGCCAATCAAAAGCCGTACATAGTTTTTACAATTGGACGGGTGCTAGAATTTGCAAGGTTATGCTAAAAAATGGCACAAAATTACCCCCGTCTTTTGCAAATGGCGCGAATCCAATGGAACAAATTTGTGGAGCAAGAGACTAAAAGTCATAATTTTAAGACACAAACAAAGCGAAAACGAAAGTGACACACAGACACACAAAGCACCGCTATTAATATATAGATATGTAAAATAGATATTACTTCTTTTGTTCTTACAGATGGACATGACAAAGATAGACTTCGAAGTTACTGATAAAAAGGTACGATTTTTTAAATAATATATTAAGAATAATTTCTGCTTGATCCATATTATTAAAAAAACAAGATGCATAGATATTCTGTTTCCTTTTTATTTGGTGTTGTAATCACATGATCATGATCGAAATAATCAACTAAGTGATGTTTTTGTGCATTTCTAATGATACAGTCTGTGCACTAGAATTTGCACGACCTGGAAAATCATTTATATGTGGATCAGATTTTTCACATGATATTGCAACTGGAAAACGACAGGCTTTCAAAGTGGGTCTACCTTGCCCATTTTTGGTCCTTTTCGAGGTATATTTAAGGGCTTAACTTACAACTATGACAGGTAGTAAAAACAATCGCGTAGAATTAGCTAATCGTTTGATGATTCTTTATAGTGAAAATTAACTTTTTTTGGTTGGCCAGTGATGACTGTTGAGTTGTTCTTTGCTCTTAACGAGGTTAAAAAATTTTATTGGAAGTTTTCGTTTCTTCTATAGATGAAAGATGAACGTGAGCCTCTGAAGGAAGCTGTGAAAGAACCTGAAAGTGAAACTCCAAAGGTATGAAAGCAAGAGTTTCTTTACTGCACCAAAAGAATTCATATCGACTATAATTTTACACTTACCTGAAGTGATTTAGAATATGTGGATCAGATTTTTCACATGATATGGCAACTGGAAAGTGACAGGCCTTCAAGGTGGGGCTACTTTGCCCATTTTTTGTCCTTTTCGAGGAATATTTAACGGCTTAACTTACAACTAAGAGAGGTATTAAAAACAATCGCGTAGAATTAGCTAATCGTTCCATGATTCTTAATAGTGAAAATCAACTTTTTTTGGTTAGCCAATGATGACTGTTTCAAGTTGTTCTTTGCTCTTAACGAGGTTAAAAAAATTTATTGGAAGTTTTCGTTTCTTCTATAGATAAAAGATGTACCTGTAACTCTGAAGGAAGCTGTGAAAGAACATGAAAGCGAAACTCTAAAGGTATGAAAGCAAGAGTTTCTTTACTGCACCAAGAGAATTCATATCGACTATAATTTTACACTTGCCTGAAGTGATATAGAATATGGTGATCAGATTTTTCACATGATATTCCAACCGGAAAATGACAGGCCTTTAAAGTGGGGTTACTTTGCCCGTTTTTGGTCCTTTTCGAGGAATATTTAAGGGCTTAACTTTCAACTAAGAGAGGTATTAAAAACAATGGCATATTCAGAATCAGCTAATCGTTCCATGATTCTTTATAGTGAAAATCAACTTTTTTTGGTTGGCCAGTGATGACTGTTTAAAGTTGTTCTTTGCTCTTAACGAGGTTAAAAATTTTTATTGGAAGTTTTCGTCTCTTCTATAGATAAAAGATGAACGTGAGCCTCTGAAGAAAGCTGTGAAAGAACCTGAAAGTGAAACTCCAAAGGTATGAAAGCAAGAGTTTCTTTACTGCACCAAATGAATTCATATCGACTATAATTTTACACTTACCTGAAGTGATTTAGAATATGAGGATCAGATTTTTCATATGATATTGCAACTGGAAAATGACAGGCCTTCAAAGTGGGGCTACTTTGCCCATTTTTTTGTCCTTTTCGAGGTATATTTAAGGGCTTAACTTACAACTAAGAGAGGTATTAAAAACAATGGTATATTCAGAATCAGCTAATCGTTTGATGATTCTTTGTAGTGAAAATCAATTTTTTTGGTTGGCCAGTGATGACTGTTTCAAGTTGTTCTCTGCTTTTAACGAGGTTAAAAAATTTTATTGGAAGTTTTCGTTTCTTCTATAGATAAAAGATGTACCTGTAACTCTGAAGGAAGCTGTGAAAGAACCTGAAACTGAAACTCCAAAGGTATGAAAGCAAGAGTTTCTTTACTGCACCAAAATAATTTTTATCGACTATAATTTTACACCTTGCCTGAAGTGATATAGAATATGTGGATCAAATTTTTCACATGATATGCCAACTGGAAAGTGACAGGCCTTCAAGGTGGGGCTACTTTGCCCATTTTTGGTCCTTTTCGAGGAATATTTAAGGGCTTAACTTTCAACTAAGAGAGGTATTAAAAACAATGGCATATTCAGAATCAGCTAATCGTTCCATGATTCTTTATAGTGAAAATCAACTTTTTTTGGTTGGCCAGTGATGACTGTTTAAAGTTGTTCTTTGCTCTTAACGAGGTTAAAAATTTTTATTGGAAGTTTTCGTCTCTTCTATAGATAAAAGATGAACGTGAGCCTCTGAAGAAAGCTGTGAAAGAACCTGAAAGTGAAACTCCAAAGGTATGAAAGCAAGAGTTTCTTTACTGCACCAAATGAATTCATATCGACTATAATTTTACACTTACCTGAAGTGATTTAGAATATGAGGATCAGATTTTTCATATGATATTGCAACTGGAAAATGACAGGCCTTCAAAGTGGGGCTACTTTGCCCATTTTTTTGTCCTTTTCGAGGTATATTTAAGGGCTTAACTTACAACTAAGAGAGGTATTAAAAACAATGGTATATTCAGAATCAGCTAATCGTTTGATGATTCTTTGTAGTGAAAATCAATTTTTTTGGTTGGCCAGTGATGACTGTTTCAAGTTGTTCTCTGCTTTTAACGAGGTTAAAAAATTTTATTGGAAGTTTTCGTTTCTTCTATAGATAAAAGATGTACCTGTAACTCTGAAGGAAGCTGTGAAAGAACCTGAAACTGAAACTCCAAAGGTATGAAAGCAAGAGTTTCTTTACTGCACCAAAATAATTTTTATCGACTATAATTTTACACCTTGCCTGAAGTGATATAGAATATGTGGATCAAATTTTTCACATGATATGCCAACTGGAAAGTGACAGGCCTTCAAGGTGGGGCTACTTTGCCCATTTTTGGTCCTTTTCGAGGAATATTTAAGGGCTTAACTCACAACTAAGAGATGTATTAAAAACAATGGTATGTTCAGAATCAGCTAATCGTTTGATGATTCTTTATAGTGAAAATCAACTTTTTTTGGTTGGCCAGTGATGACTGTTTAAAGTTGTTCTTTGCCTCTTAGCTAGGTTAAAAAGTTTCTGCCTATGTTACCAAGAAGACTAGTACAATTTTTATGATTAAAACTGAATATCGATCTATTTGCAGTGAAAATTGTCTAGAATTACTTTAAGAATTGCCTAACTAGTTTACACGCTTTTTTTAAAAGAAAACTCTTTCTAAGAATACTAGTGCAGGGTGAAAATTGACCTAATCGTAAGAATATCAAAAAAATACCAGGTTGAGATTTTTCAAATTGAAAGAAATAAAGGATGGGAGAGTAAAAAAAGCATAATTATCACAGAAGATACCTCAAGTGATACATTCACAAATGAACATTTTCAAGGGAGACACATGCATATGTTGAAAATTGGGTTGAAATCTCTAAAATCGCCGAAAAATAGACCACTCCAGAAAAAGCTTTGTATAATATTTGGGGCCAGTAGTTGACTTCAAGACTTCTTTCGACTAGGATAAGAAGTTTAGAAACTATATATGACAAAATGGCATGCAGTTTATATAGATCCTAATATTTGTTTTAATTGTTTGGAATTTTCATTTTCAGGGTTCATTCGAAGATCTGTTTGGCTTTGGCTATGATTCTTCAGAATCCGAAGTTATACCTTTGTACGGTCGCTCCTATCTGCCATTTGATTTGCACCACCATACACCGCTGTATTGATGCAAATAGCAAATCATCTTTTTTAACTCAATACATTTTACTTACGGTGTAATACGCATCTATCACCCAATTTAAAAGACATGGCGCCCCATCGTGCAAATTTACAAGATAGCGGCTTTCTATTATGTAAATACCGGGTGCGCCACAAAAAAGTTTCTCTCTTTAAAATGAATTTTCTCGAAGTCTGAAAATTTGAAGATAACCAATCTTTTTTCATTAAAAAGAAGAAAAATAAACTTAAATTTTGATGGGTCATTTATAGAATTTGGTTCATTAGATCAAAAGTTATGCTCAATTGAATAAAAAAGTTACTTTCAGAAAGTGCTCGAAAACGTTAAAAATCGACCTATTAAATTTTTAGTTTAAATTTGGCAATCGCAATAGACTTTACATGATTAAGAGCATTTTTGAGTAACTTACACATGAATTTTGAAATTGAAGGTTCGAAAGGGTTTTAAATCTTCATCAAAATCAATTTAATTTATGTTTACCGAATTTTTCCTCAGATTTTTAGTTCTTGACTGGATAAAGTCTATGTAAGGCTGGATCTACCTCGAAACCCATATTTGATGTATCTTTATGAACTACATCAGATTTTTTAGCCTTTTTCGACGAATTTTCTCCTTTTCGTTGAAATTCAACCTTCCTTTATATAACAAAAGGTCATTTAGAGAGCTAATTATCATTTTTAATGACTGAAACGAAAATACTGATGTATTATGTAATTATGCTTCTGTTTATTTTGATAAGTCGATTTTTAACGTTTTTGAGCACTTTCCGAAAGTAACTTTTTTATTCAATTGAGCATAACTTTTGATCTAATGAATCGAATTTAATAAATGACCCATCAAAATTTAAGTTTATCTTTCTTCTTTCAAATAAAATAGGAATGGTTCTTTTAATGTTTTTAAATTTTGATAAAATCAGTTTCAAAGAGCGAAACTTTTTTGTGACGCACCCGGTATACAAGATAGCACCACTCTATCGTGCAATTTACAAGATAGCAAGTCTCTATCGTGCAAATTTACAAGATAGCACCACTCTATCGTGTAAATTTACAAGATAGCAAGTCGTTATCGTGCAATTTACAAGATAGCGAATCTCTATCGTGCATTTTACAAGATAGCCAGTCTCTATCGTGTAAATTTACAAGATAGCGAGTCTCTATCGTGCATTTTACAAGATAGCCAGTCTCTATCGTGCAAATTTACAAGATAGCCAGTCTCTATTGTGCATTTTACAAGATAGCAAGTCTCTGTCGTGTAAATTTACAAGATAGCGACTCTCTATCGTGCAATTTACAAGATAGCAAGTCTCTATCGTGTAAATTTACAAGATAGCGACTCTCTATCGTGTAATTTACAAGATAGCAAGTCACATGACTAACTTTCCAATTTCGGACCATCGAGAGACAATTATATGGAAATTTTTCGGCTGCCGGAGTATTGTTTTGGTGAATTAAGGCCTAGTTTCATCAAGGAAAATCAGATTTTTTTATGATGTGTAGAGGCCCTTATGTGTAAAGCCCTCTCTATGATTTAGTTGCCTCAGGAATTGGGGTTGTCAGTAATGTGAATGGGAATTGATGTGGACTCTAATTATGTTTTGGCCCTTGGAGTTGGATTATGAATGATTGAAAATAATGGATATTGAAGATCGTAATAATCTAGTGAAGCAGTATTTTAATCGAGGTTACAGCTATGAAGAAATACTTTTTACTTTGAGGGAGCTTCATAACCATACATTAAATATAAGGCAACTTCATCGGATTTTGAGAGACTTTAGCCTATATAGAAAGAAGGCAAGGCTAACTGAACTAAGAGATGTTATATCTTTTATTCGAAGACAATTGCAGGGAAGTGGGTCATTATTAGGGTACCGCCTTATGCACCAAAGATGTATTCAGAATGGACTCAATGTTCAAGAAGAAATGTTGCTATTATCTTAAAAGAACTTGATCCAGAGGGTGTTGAGAGGGATCCCGAAATGTTCTGAAAAGGAGACAGTATTGGTCAAAAGGACCCAACTACGTGTGGTATTTGGACGGGTATGATAAATTGAAACCTTTTGGTTTCAGCATACATGGTGCGACTGATGGATTCAGTAGGCGTATTCTCTGGCTCAAAGTTGCTGCATCAAACAAGGACCCTGTTGTAGTTAGCAACTTTTACTATGAGACCGTCAGAACTATTTCTGGTGTTCCAAGAAAGGTAGTGGGAGACAGAGGCACCGAAAACGTCTTCATAGCCGCATCACAACGATTTCTTAGAAGAGCTGATAATGATCAAAGTGCAGGGAAGAGAAGTTTTAAATATGGTAGATCAGTCACCAACCAAAGAATTGAAGCATGGTGGTCAATGTTGAGAAGAACATGTACAAATTGGTGGATAAATTTCTTTAGATCATTGATAGATGATAACATTTTCGATACATCAAACATAATTCATTGTGAATGCATCAAATTTTGTTTTTACCAAATGCTTAAAAGAGACTTGGATAATGCAATGTTAAGTTGGAATAACCATCGCATAAGACGAGCAATGAATTCTGATAGAAAAGTAAGACCTGCTGGGAGACCAAACGTTCTTTACTTCACACCTCAACTCTCTGATGCATCCATTCGTGACTACAAGTTCCCATTAGATTTGTTTGACTTTAATGTTGTAAAAGACCTATGCTGTAAAACAATTGTTACTGATTATATTTGCTCTCGTGAGTTTTTTGAATTAGCCCATATTATTATCCAAGAATATTCATTGAACATTCCTAATACTGCTGATGAAGGAATTGACCTGTTTAAAACACTTATTGATAAGATAGGTAGAATTTAATATCAATGAATAGTAAATATAATAAAGATCTAGTATAAATACGTACGTTAGTGTTATCTGTGTTAATATCTGTGTATCCATTTTTATGATATCTAATTGTTTCCATATTCTACCTTAAATTTGTATCTGATTGTTTTTCGTTTGATGTTGGCCGGCCTATAGTTATGAGAACAAAATTGAGAGGAAGGTGAAATCTTTGGGTTTTCACAACCAACGAGTTTGAAAGTATATAATGTTTCAGTTTTGTTTCATTCAACTTTCATTGTAATATTTCTATTTTTCTATTTCTAGAGCAAAATAAGAAACAATGATAATTACAAGTAATGATAAGAAGAATGGCACTGCAAATTTCTACACAACCACCAGGCCTATCGGAAAGTTGGGACTTAGGCTTGAATTCTGGAAACAGAGCATTTGTTTTTATTTGGATTGAATGAGATTTATTTACACAAGAAAAACCCAATATATCAAGCCAGGGTTCCAAGTGCCAAAACGTGGAGACAGACTGGAGGACCTGACTTTCGCTAAAGTAAAGAAGGAGGAATTAAGCTGAGTTTAATTAACATGTTGACTATTTCTTTTATGTGTTGTGCTCTGTGAGCAATATGATAAAATGATGTCTGACCTTGCTTTTGCCAAAGTGGTCGGAAAGAAGTTCAGTGGCTTTTTTGCTTTGCATCATAGTCCGCATAAAAGACCCTGGTCTGGAAGTCTATTGTTGTAACTTTTTGGTAAATCTTTTCCTTTGTGAAGTTAATAATCGATTTGCTCAGTTTTTGATCACGTTACCAAATTCTCCTCATGGGATTGGTTCATTATTTAATAACATGATCAAAAACTGAGTAAAACAAACCAATTTATATGTACGCAAGTTCAAGCTATTAACAACAGAAATAAACAAAAGGCTTCCAGACCAGGGTTTTTTATACGGACTATGTTTGCATAAATCCAAATGCGAAAAGAGTGATGGTTGTTTTGAACAAAACTCTAAAAAGGGACTACATGCCTTGGAACGCGTTGGGTACACTTATTTTGCATCCTCGGCCCTGCCCATTCACCAAATTTACACCCGATTGAAAACCTTTCTCATCTGCCTTTATAAGGCCGCCATTCAGAAAATGCTAAACTACTGAAAGTAAACAATTTGCTATATATTTTGTAATTAATATTATATAATATGCATATTATTTTTCTATTTCGGTAATGAGGATTTTTTACGGAAGAATAGATTGAGTGATGGAGTGTGAGCGCTCCCCTTTTTTGCCCATTGGTTTTGAAAGTGGCCTGTTCTTTCCCAGCAAGGTTCAGTTGAAGCTTGACCACTTATCTAACGTTTGACTTGAGAATAGTTTTGAAAAGGATTTTTAAGAGGCTATTACTGAAGAGACTATTACTAATTTTACTATACATCACTGAATAACTTTCTGTGTCAATCGATTATTGTCCCCTTTAACCTCTCGTAGGATTCCACCTGTGCCTGGTTAAAAAATATTCACAGCGTAAATATTTTACTCTACGTAAAAGATTTTGTCTCGTAAAGTTTTTACGTAACATTCCCTTTCCAATGGAAATAAACGACTAACAATGGTTTGATGGTTTAACTTTTATTTGAAATCTTTGGTGAGTCCGTAAAAAAAAGGAAATAGAAAATGGCAAACAAAAAAATACTCATAAATCATTTTACATGGGATGTAATTAATGCGTGTGTATGTGTGTTCATAAAGAGAAAGCCATTCACAAAGTCGTTAAAATTTGATGTTTTGATGTTTCTCTTTTATGTTCTTTATTATTAATCAAGTTGTTGTAACATATTAATTGCATCCCATAAGAAATAATTTGTGAAGATTTTTTTGTTTACCATTTTCTATTTCCTTTTTTTATGGACTCACTGTATTCTGTTCAATGACAATCGAATCTCTTCTCTCTCTACAATATTTTAAAAGTAAACCAAAAATTGCCTTCTCTGAAAATTTAGCCCGATTTTGCTATCGAACAACCTAAGGAACACTTTTAGGCTCTGGAAAGGTTTCGATCCTTAACATTAGACGTAACTTCAACCTATTTTAACAAGACTTTTATGAA
The DNA here is from genome assembly GCF_902728285.1 of Clytia hemisphaerica. Lineage (NCBI taxonomy): Eukaryota > Metazoa > Cnidaria > Hydrozoa > Leptothecata > Clytiidae > Clytia > Clytia hemisphaerica. Next base: position 39,286 of record NW_027104052.1, read on the forward strand.
GATATTTAAGACTCCATTGGGATTTTGCTACTGCTAAAACCGTTAAAGATTTTTCAGACTTAAACCCTTTCCGTACGAGAGGAATGTACTTATTGAGAAAAGAAATTCAAAATAATTCGCACGATCTCGTGTATGCGAGACGATCGTATTAGTGGTAAGGGCCCAAACTAAACCTTTTTTGCTAAAAATTTTATGCTCTTTCCAATGTTAGCTGAACGAGCTCTTGGGAAGGCTTAGTTTCCGTGATATGTTGGTATGAAGTTTTGTCACTAGTATGGGCCACCCCGTGGCCCGTGCGTCTGGAAAGGGTTAAGACGAAGTATGTAAATTTCAAATGAGCTCAATTTTGGTTTCTAAGCTATCTTAATAAGTTTCCCTACCCGCGGTACAGTACTTTGATGGGATAAATTTTCGCGGGGATTAAATTAAGATTTGTCGCGATGGCACTGTAGGGAGACAATATTTTCACCATTTTGGTTGCCGAAATACGCATTATTAGCGTTGTTACTAAAAGTGGTAACACTGGTAACAGGGGGTAACACTAGGGTAACAGGGGGTAACACATGGGCAACACATGGGTAACAGGGGTAACACTAGGGTAACAGGGGGTAACACATGGGTAACAGGGGTAACACTAGGGTAACAGGGGTAACACATGGTAACAGTTTGAAAATGGTGGCTCTGAGGGGTCGGAAATTTGAAAATTGACTTAACCAATGTTGTTGGTGAATACAATGATAGAATGAATGATGCTGGTCAATGCAATGATGGAATCGATGTTGCTGGTGACTGAAATGATGGAATCGATGTTACTGGTGAATGCATTGATGGTGTTACTGGTGAATGCAATGATGGAATCAATGGTGCTGGTGAATTCAATGTTGGAATCAATGGTGCAGGTGACTGAAATGATGGAATCGATGTTGCTGGTGAATGCAATGATGGTGTTACTGGTGAATGCAATGATGGAATCAATAGTGCTGGTGAATGCAATTGTGGAATCAATGGTACAGGTGACTGAAATGATGGAATCGATGTCACTGGTGAATGCAATGATGGTGTTACTGGTGAATGCAATGATGGAATCAATGGAAGGACCCGTGCCAAGGGTCGTTGAATTTGCTGGCTGGAGTTGTGACTCGAACCTTGGGGTCGAGGGAAGGACCTGTGCCAAGGGTCGTTGAATTTGCTGGCTGGAGTTGTGACTCGAACCTTGGAGTCGAGGGAAGGACCTGTGCCAAGGGTCGTTGAATTTGCTGGCTGGAGTTGTGACTCGAACCTTGGGGTCGAGGGAAGGACTCGTGCCAAGAGTCGTTGAATTTGCTGGCTGGAGTTGTGACTCGAACCTTGGGGTCGAGGGAAGGACTTGTGCCAAGAGTCGTTGAATTTGCTGGCTGGAGTTGTGACTCGAACCTTGGGGTCGAGGGAAGGACTCGTGCCAAGAGTCGTTGAATTTGCTGGCTGGAGTTGTGACTCGAACCTTGGGGTCGAGGGAAGGACTCGTGCCAAGAGTCGTTGAATTTGCTGGCTGGAGTTGTGACTTGAACAATTCACTCTTTTACGTACACTGACGTATTCTTACATTGACGTATCTGTACACTGATCTATCCGTACACTGACGTATCCGTACACTGATCTATCCGTACACTGACGTATCCGTACACTGATCTATCCGTACACTGACGTATTAGTACATTGTTCTGTCAGACTTCTGATCAACCAACTACCTGCTGATCAATCATCTGTTTACTGGCCAACCAACTTGCTGATCAACCAACTTCTTGTTGATCAACCAACTACCTTCTGATCAACCAACTAACTACTTACTCACAACTAACTACTTGCTGATCAACCAACTTCTTGCTGATCAACCAACTACTTGCTGGTCAACCAACTACTTGCTGATCAACCAACTTCTTGCTGAACAACCAACTACTTGCTGATCAACCAACTACTTGCTGGTCAACCAACTACTTGCTGATCAACCAACTTCTTGCTGAACAACCAACCTGCTGATCAATCAACATTGTACACTGACGTATTCGTACACTGATCTATCCGTACACTGACGTATCCGTACACTGATCTATCCGTACACTGATCTATCCGTACACTGACGTATCCGTACACAGATCTATCCGGACACTGACATATCCGTACACTGATCTATCCGTACACTGACGTATCCGCACACTGATCTATCCGTACACTGACTCATTCGTACCCTGACGTATTTGTACACTGACGTATCCGTACACTGAAGTATCCGTACACTAACGTATCCGTACACTGATCTATCCGTACACTGATCTATCCGTACACTGATCTATCCGTACACTGACATATTCGTACACTGACGTATCCGTACACTGACGTATTCGTACACTGACGTATTCGTACACTGACGTTCAACCAACTACTTGCTTATCAACCAACTACTTGCTGATCAACCAACTACTTGCTGATCAACCAACTACTTGCTTATCAACCAACTACCTGCTGATCAACCAACTACCTGCTGATCAACCAACTACTTGCTTATCAACCAACTTCTTGCTGATCAACCAACTTCTTGCTGAACAACCAACTACTTGCTGATCAACCAACTACTTGCTGGTCAACCAACTACTTGCTGATCAACCAACTTCTTGCTGAACAACCAACCTGCTGATCAATCAACATTGTACACTGACGTATTCGTACACTGATCTATCCGTACACTGACGTATCCGTACACTGATCTATCCGTACACTGACGTATCCGTACACTGATCTATCCGTACACTGACGTATCCGTACACTGACGTATCCGTACACTGACTCGTACACAGATCTATCCGGACACTGACATATCCGTACACTGATCTATCCGTACACTGACGTATCCGCACACTGATCTATCCGTACACTGACTCATTCGTACCCTGACGTATTTGTACACTGACGTATCCGTACACTGAAGTATCCGTACACTAACGTATCCGTACACTGATCTATCCGTACACTGACATATTCGTACACTGACGTATCCGTACACTGACGTTCAACCAACTACTTGCTTATCAACCAACTACTTGCTGATCAACCAACTACTTGCTGATCAACCAACTACTTGCTGATCAACCAACTACTTGCTTATCAACCAACTACCTGCTGATCAACCAATACTGCAACCTGATCAACCAACTACTTGCTGATCAACCAACTACTTGCTGATCAACCAACTACTTGCTTATCAACCAACTACTTGCTGATCAACCAACTACTTGCTGATCAACCAACTACCTGCACGATAGAGACTGGCTATCTTATAAAATGCACGATAGAGACTCGCTATCTTGTAAATTTACACGATAGAGACTGGCTATCTTGTAAAATGCACGATAGAGATTCGCTATCTTGTAAATTGCACGATAACGACTTGCTATCTTGTAAATTTACACGATAGAGTGGTGCTATCTTGTAAATTTGCACGATAGAGACTTGCTATCTTGTAAATTGCACGATAGAGTGGTGCTATCTTGTATACCGGGTGCGTCACAAAAAAGTTTCGCTCTTTGAAACTGATTTTATCAAAATTTAAAAACATTAAAAGAACCATTCCTATTTTATTTGAAAGAAGAAAGATAAACTTAAATTTTGATGGGTCATTTATTAAATTCGATTCATTAGATCAAAAGTTATGCTCAATTGAATAAAAAAGTTACTTTCGGAAAGTGCTCAAAAACGTTAAAAATCGACTTATCAAAATAAAGAGAAGCACAATTACATAATACATCAGTATTTTCGTTTCAGTCATTAAAAATGATAATTAGCTCTCTAAATGACCTTTTGTTATATAAAGGAAGGTTGAATTTCAATGAAAAGAAGAAAATTCGTCGAAAAAGGCTAAAAAATCTGATGAAGTTCATAAAGATACATCAAATATGGGTTTCGAGGTAGATCCAGCCTTACATAGACTTTATCCAGTCTAGAACTAAAAATCTGAGGAAAAATTCGGTAAAAATAAATTAAATTGATTTTGATGAAGATTTAAAACCCTTTCGAACCTTCAATTTCAAAATTCATGTGTAAGTTACTCAAAAATGCTCTTAATCGTGTAAAGTCTATTGCGATTGCCAAATTTAAACTAAAAATTTAATAGGTCGGTTTTTAACGTTTTCGAGCACTTTCTGAAAGTAACTTTTTTATTCAATTGAGCATAACTTTTGATCTAATGAACCAAATTCTATAAATGACCCATCAAAATTTAAGTTTATTTTTCTTCTTTTTAATGAAAAAAGATTGGTTATCTTCAAATTTTCAGACTTCGAGAAAATTCATTTTAAAGAGAGAAACTTTTTTGTGGCGCACCCGGTATTTACATAATAGAAAGCCGCTATCTTGTAAATTTGCACGATGGGGCGCCATGTCTTTTAAATTGGGTGATAGATGCGTATTACACCGTAAGTAAAATGTATTGAGTTAAAAAAGATGATTTGCTATTTGCATCAATACAGCGGTGTATGGTGGTGTAAATCAAATGGCAGATAGGAGCGACCGTACAAAGGTATAACTTCGGATTCTGAAGAATCATAGCCAAAGCCAAACAGATCTTTGAATGAACCCTGAAAATGAAAATTCCAAACAATTAAAACAAATATTAGGATCTATATAAACTGCATGCCATTTTGTCATATATAGTTTCTAAACTTCTTATCCTAGTCGAAAGAAGTCTTGAAGTCAACTACTGGCCCCAAATATTATACAAAGCTTTTTCTGGAGTGGTCTATTTTTCGGCGATTTTAGAGATTTCAACCCAATTTTCAACATATGCATGTGTCTCCCTTGAAAATGTTCATTTGTGAATGTATCACTTGAGGTATCTTCTGTGATTAATTATGCTTTTTTTTTTTTACTCTCCCACCTTAATTTCTTTCAATTGAAAATCTCAACCTGGTATTTTTTGATATTCTTACGATTAGGTCAATTTTCACCCTGCACTAGTATTCTTAGAAAGAGTTTTTCTTTAAAAAAGCGTGTAAACGAGTTAGGCAATTCTTAAAGTAATTCTAGACATTTTCACTGCAAATAGATCGATATTCAGTTTTAATCATAAAAATTGTACTAGTCTTCTGGTAACATAGGCAGAAACTTTTTTAACCTAGCTAAGAGGCAAAGAACAACTTTAAACAGTCATCACTGGCCAACCAAAAAAAGTTGATTTTCACTATAAAGAATCATCAAACGATTAGCTGATTCTGAACATACCATTGTTTTTAATACATCTCTTAGTTGTGAGTTAAGCCCTTAAATATTCCTCGAAAAGGACCAAAAATGGGCAAAGTAGCCCCACCTTGAAGGCCTGTCACTTTCCAGTTGGCATATCATGTGAAAAATTTGATCCACATATTCTATATCACTTCAGGCAAGGTGTAAAATTATAGTCGATAAAAATTATTTTGGTGCAGTAAAGAAACTCTTGCTTTCATACCTTTGGAGTTTCAGTTTCAGGTTCTTTCACTGCTTCCTTCAGAGTTACAGGTACATCTTTTATCTATAGAAGAAATTTTTTAACCTCGTTAAAAGCGGAGAACAACTTGAAACAGTCATCACTGGCCAACCAAAAAAATTGATTTTCACTACAAAGAATCATCAAACGATTAGCTGATTCTGAATATACCATTGTTTTTAATACCTCTCTTAGTTGTAAGTTAAGCCCTTAAATATACCTCGAAAAGGACAAAAACGAGAAAAGAGAAAAAGACAGAACGAAATTCCGTTACTTTGCGCCAAGTATCCATAAGACATTTTTTATACCAAAAAATCCTTATTATGTTCTTATTTTAGGTCGAAATTTTAAGATATTTGGGTTAAAAAAAACTTTAGAAAAGCAGTTTGTTTTGAAAATAGAATATCAACTTTCTCATTCCCGGGAAAAGACACCTGCCCCATCTCCGGGATCTTTTTGCTTCTAGGCGTCTCCGGCAAAAATCGGTGTTAAATCTACTTTTGTGGCGTTTTGGTCCTTTTCCGTTGTACACTAGCAATCGGAAAGTTTCGCTGGAAATAAGGAAGTTTAGCAATCCTATGGTATATTGTGTAAAAAACCTTTCGCTTGCGAACACGAGATTTTCATATCGTGCGTAACCCCTTTTACAATTGATTTTCTTTTTTCATCAAAATATATACAAAAAGGTAACAAAATTATAAAAGTATATACAAAGTCAAAACTTCTCAAATCAAACTTCTGTTGTAAGCATCTTTGATATTGTTCATCAAAAATTGAGAATATTTTACAATAGAAAACCAAAGGAACATTTATATTTTTAAAATAGGTGAAATATTTTGCATATACTTTCATACATAATATATTGGAAAAAAGGTTTAATATATAAAATATTGGAGAAAAGGTAAAATATATAAAATATTGAAAAGAAGGTAAAAATTATATAAGAACAATTTTATAAGAAAAATGAGGCCCAAAATCGCCAAAAAAAAAATATTTACTGGGAAACATTTTCATAATCTGAAAGAACGTCGAAAGGAAAAAAATCCCCTAGCAGAAGGCATTTTATAATTTTCAAAAGTATGCTGCAAAAGCAAAAAATGTCACATAATTGGCAATCATAATTTCCAAAATTTCCAAAAAGAAAAAAAGTAAAAGTTATCTTTAAAGTTCTATTTAAATGATCTTATTACCTTAAAGGAAGAAATTTTTGGCGGATGGCCAAAAAAGTTTTTTCAGAGGGAATTTAATTTGGCGGATGGACGAAAAAACTAAATTTGGCGGTCGCTTAAAAATTTAACCTTAAGATGGCGTCAAAACAGCGAAAAAATAGCAAAAACACCTTAATGAGATCATATTTTCAAAATGTTTAATTTGGCGGGAATTTAATTTGGCGGATGGTGGAAAAAATAAATTTTGGCGGGAACTTAATTTGGCGGATTTCAGTCAAATCCGCCAAATTTTCTTTCCGCCAAAATTTCTTCCTTTAAGGTATATACTTAACGGTTTTCTACTTTCAAACACAAGACAATGTCCAAAGTCACAGCAAATTTCCACGTTTTAAACGCATGTGGAAAAAAATGTCCAATTCAAACAAAAAATTTCCCTTTAAACGCACGTGAAGGAAAATTCCACTTCAGGCCAGACATTTCCACGTTTTAATGGTCGGTCATTCAAAAGCTTTTTCTCTAACGGGTGTTAAAAACGCCGTGGTCTACGGGCGGCAAAAACATTCCCTTTTTTTTTTAACACGCCAGTAACTCAAGGGCGGGTGGTAACGCGAGTAAACATTTTTCGATGTCTTCAAGCTTTGAAAAAAGCACCGGAAAATAAGCGGAAAATTTGATGCGGGCGGGTGACGCGAATAGAACAATTTTTCGATGACCGCCTAAACACACGTGAAGAAAATGTCCAAATTCACAGCAAAAATGTCCACGTTTTAAACCCACGTGCAAGAGAAAATGTCCAAATTCACAACCAAAAGTTTTCCACGTTGCATTTTTAAAACACCAAGGGAAATTAAATTCAATCATCAATCAGTAAATTTTGGTCCGGGTTTAAATTTTTACATTAAAGCGAACCAGTTCATATCCAACCACAACCATTTCTTTGGGTGCCACACACTTACCATCTGACAGTGTCTGACCATCATAAAAAAGTGAGTTCAAACTTTTTTGATGTTGCAAGTATTTAATTTTTCAAATATAGCATAGTCAGATTTATCCACAAATATTCAGTCATCTGCCTTGTTAGAATTTGTGTAAATATACGGGCAAAATTGAAGTTAGTTTGTATAGTTTGTTGTTAATGGTTTTCAAGAGATCGCATCAATCTCCTCATGCCAAACCAAACGAAACATAGCCTGGATATCCAGCCCGTAAACTTTTTTTGATTTTGATATTTCTTATGTTTACGGTCTGGTTTACCTAGATCGTCTGCATTCTCATCTGAGGATGATTATGCGGATATTCTGATTGGTTGGTCCAAGCGAATCAGAGATCTGAATGGTGGCGCTCGTATAAGAAATTATGCGAGCCGAGTTGAAGTGTTCGCCTAAATATTTAGGTGGAACGCGCTGGCGATCAGCAAGGCGCATACGCTGCTTTGCAATTCTCCCTGACTTTTCTTCTTCGAAGCAAATAACAATAGAATATCTAATTATCTCCCTTGGGTGTTTGACCACGCATCCAAATAAAAATAACAATAATGGCAGGAAGATGCAAGATCAAAACAGGGAAAGTTTTAGATGTTCCAGTTGTTTTCTTTTTTACTTTTTAGATATTCTTTTTCCTTCTTAATGACTTGGTTGCATCGTGGTAAGAACTAAAAAGGTATATCTTTATTTTGCTTCAATTCTTCTTTTCTGTTTGCCAATTTTTGTATTGCTGTTTTGGTTGGATTTTGAAAAAAAAATCTCCAAATTCACTTTGCACTTTTGTCTAAACAGACCACACTGTCTATTTTATGGTCAAGGCTGCATTCTAAATTGATTTATCATGCGGGGTACCATCTTGAATTAAGCATGTCATTATGTGCATATATTTATTTGCAGCAATGGGATTCATGCAGGAAAATCTGTCAACAGGGGTTCACCTGATTTCTAGGTGAACCAAGCTCTATAATTTTAGAACTTTGTCTGGCTGAGGTAAAACTTACTTTTTCTAAAATTTTGAGCTTGGATATCCAGGCTAAACGAAACATCAAATCCAGGAAGGAATAATAAGAAAACTTCATT
>NW_027104052.1:49416-92722 GCF_902728285.1 Clytia hemisphaerica
AAACTCCTTTTGGTTGGGCCATCGTTGGATCCTATAACACATCAAAGGCTGAACAAATTTATTGCAATCATTTGTCAATTCACGAGATTGATGACTTAAACAGAAGTGTACAGAGGTTTTGGGAAATCGAGAGCTGGATATAAAGGAAAGTCAAATCAGAAAGTTTGTGAAGTTGAAGCACTCGAAGAATTGGCTTTTTCAATCATCTGCGGTGAAGCTCAAGTTATCTGAAATTGGAATGGTCTAAGACACGATGTGCAGTGAATTGTAACGAACGATGATTGTTGATTTTAAAGTCATTAAAAGTGCGAAGTAATTATCTTGGGAATAAATGAACTAAAAATCAATTAAGACAAGTTACAGAATTATGTCCATTATGAACGACAGGTGAGACTTTTATTTATGGCTTTTATTCGCCTATACGATGACATGGTTTTTGGCTACTTTTACGATAAGAAACACACCCCTGTCTCAATGTCCGGTATGTCTGTTAAAGTGGGAGTTTTTATGAATACTGGAAGAGTGGGGGAAACGGTACATCATATTGTCTCAGTGACGCTTGTTACGACCGAGACAAGGGGTGAAACTTTCCACCTATTAGCGAGTTTAGTTCGATTGTCCTTTGAGTTCAAGCTGCAAAAAATATCTTTGTAATGTTTCGATGTTTTTCCATTTGATGTAATTTTTACTTAAAATGGACGTGAGAATTTCGGTACGGTTAGCCTTTTAACTACCTAAAATTTCCATTTGATGAGATAGGGATGTGAAGCCCAAGTAGAAATGAGCATTGAGAAATGGGAACTTTCATCGGTAAAATGTTGACAGGCTCGGAGATGTTTCGGTCGAGGGCTTGAAAAGGCTGAAAGATGCTTATAACGATGCTAATGGTGTATTTTACCTTTTTTCATAGTCCACCTGGTAAATTTTAAAACTTCACTGAGGCAGGGGTGTAAATCTTACATTTTACTTTAAGGAGACAGGGGTGTATAAATGTCTATAAACTTTCGCGAATGGCCCTTAAAAAAGAATTTTCAAAAAATGCTGTGGCGAAGGAATTTGTCCGCGCGGCCATACTTTCGATTTTTGGATGTGGAACATACGAAACTTTATAGGGCATTGTGAGATAACGATGTTTCAGAACCCTGATCTTGCCACTCCATGCTTATTACTAGGTCTCCAGCGGTCTAGATTGGATGAATCACAACAATTCTTCTCTCGCGCTATTTCTTTTTTTCTTTTTCATTTCAGTCATTTTCATTTTTTTATGGGAGCACAATTGCGATCATTTATCCAGATGGGACATGTATTTTCCACATTTTCCACCATTGTATTATCATAATGATACACATTCGCCAAGAATCTGGAAACCTTCTGGAGAATACCCTTGTGTCAGAGATCCGGTGGATAGAAATACGATTAGATAGAAATTTTCATCCACACTGAAGGAAAAAGCTCCACCGGGGCGGCATTGAGACAGTGGTGTATGTGAGAGAATGAAAACAGCCCCAGAAAGAAAAGAAAGAACAACTAAGTTACAGTCTACAATCATGGTCGTAATACTTGAGAAAAAAGGGAAATCCAACGGGAAGTTTTGAAACCACAATCGATTTGTAAGTGCTCTAAAGTAGGTTGGAAGGGTAGAGTTTTAACTCTGAGTTTTAACACGAGACTAAAGACTTAGGATTTGAGGATCCAAAAGTTCAAAAATGGTCCAATAAGGCTCACAATATAGCCTATGTTGTATGTATTTCGTAACGTATATTATTTTATGAATTGTTAAATTTAATAAAAAAGGTGGTTCTTATTTTCTTCTTCACGACTCTCAAGCAACACACTCTCCCCGAACAGCTCATAATGGTAACAATCGGTAACTAAATAAAGAATAAAAATTAAAGTTACTATCATTCATATGACTGTTAGAAGATCCGTGGTACGGTAGATTTTTTAAGCTCGAAACTATAGACAAATTGACAGTCGCTCCAAAGTCGGTAGATAAACTACCGAAGTTACGGTGACAAGTAACAATGCACACACTAATTGATGGGAAGCACAAAAACCAATCTAGATTTCAACATAGATGAGATAATTGTTTCATACATATAACAATGTACGCTGTCTCGGACACTTCTTGAGTTTAGTGAAAGCAGTCCGCAATGATTGTAATACTGACAAATCGTCTCCGCTTCATTTGATCCATTTTCCCTGAATAAAAAGAAAGTAAACACATTATTTGAACTTGAACTTTCAAAGTATTAAAATCATCGGATCATCAGTCGCTTTTGTTAGCAGTGAAGCTAACTAATTCTTTGGGAAGAGAATATGGATTTGAAATTGATGCAGGGGTGTATTTAGAATTGTAAGGTATCGGTGAATAGTATTCTATGTGATGGACCAAACGCAAATAGGAAAATCGCACTTTAACGATCCTGAAGGCCGTTCGCATAAAGAAAGCGGTAAGGGCGGGTTCCGTATGGAAATTTATCGAGTAGACAAGTCATGCGATCTAGACGCGGGCGTTTAGAAATACTCAAATTTATCATAAATATTTTTCTTGATTAAAAAAGATTGAATGGGTGGACTTTTTTTCAATGGACACAATACTTTATTAAATTTAATGAATGAAGAATCTCGTAAAGAAAAAAATGAAAGCCCCGTTCATTTTCATTTTCCCATGTTTTCACTTTAAAAAAGTTGAAATTGACGTATTTGCCTGACGCGTTCTAGCTCATTTGCACAGGGTCGGGAAAACCCCCGGGGGTAATTAGGCAAATGGAGGGTGCGGTATGTGCCGCCCTTAAGGGTACCTTTTTTGGATAAAGTCCCGCTAATGGTCCGAAAACCAGAAAATCAAATTTCAGTCCCACTAAGGGTCAGAGAAATAGGGAAATTTCAACTTTTTACCCCCGGAAAGATCGAAATTTGGTCTGACTGCCAAATATAGTCCCTCTAAAATCGATGCAAATTTATGCCAAATTCATTCCATATACGACATATAAGTCATTTTGACATTAAGTTTTTCGAATACAGTCACCTGGTATTCAACTTTTATAGCTTAAAAAGTCACACACACATTAAATGTAATGTGTCGTTTTTAATTCTACTTTGGGAAAACGAAACCTGTTATGCCGGTTACGATTGATTCGTTTTTTATACTACTTAATTGACAAGGAAATTACGATGTTCTCTACCGTTTTGACTTTCTCGACGTCACAACTATGTGTAAGTACTTTCGTTTACATAATGAAAACACACGGGTTTTACCAAGCTGCTTGCTTGGGCAGCATCGTATTTAAGTTTGTATACTTCTTTCGTCGTGAAAACAGATTGATTTAACGCCGATGGTTTGTCTAAGATTTCAGAGTATCCGCATTCATGCGACTCAATGCCAGCATTAAGCTGGTCCGTAGTGAAATAGTTATGTTGAATGTAATATAGCAAAATTAGCCGGAGCTCATACTGAAGCACACCCTCAGCAATTGTATGCATGATGTCTTGTGGAAGTTGAGTGGTTATATCAAAACCTGGTAATGTAGTCAACAAACTGTCAGATGTAACTCAAAATACCATACTCAAAATATCTCTTGCAGCACTGGTTGATGCATTATTAACGGCATCAACGTCTCTTTGGTGTGACATGCTGTTACGTAGATCAAAGTCAGATTCTTTAAATTTTGTTTGCATATCTTCAAAGCTACAATAACAATGTCTACATTTTTGGAAAAGCCACTCCTACTCCCTCTTTAAAGCCACCCCTAAAGATGTTGGCCTAAAGTATCACCTGTGCACATCAAAACCTTTCCATGAATATTCTTAGTTTGTCCATTCCTTATAATCTGTATTCCATCAGTATATAAAGACTTTAAATCTTTGACTATTGGCTCCAAAATTTTATTATACCCGTATTGTTTTACATGTTTGCTATTAACTATAGCAATAAGGCGTACAACTGCATGTCGTGATCGCAGTTTTGTTGTGATGTTAGCGATGGTGTAATAATACATATCCAACTTATGTTTACCTGCTTTGCTTCCCAAAGCATTACAAATCTCAACTTCATCATGAAAAATAATCAGGGCAATTGCATCAGGGTGTTCTTTGAAAAAAGCATCTTCACGATAAACACGACCATCACATATATCAAAGTAAAAATCCTCCTCTGCAAATTCCGGTCGAACTAATATAACTTTACAAAGTTTTGAATTACTCAGCATAAGATGTAAGCTTTCTAGAATAGGAAAATAAATGAAAACATCCTTCCCGTTCACAATTTGACGTTTATTTCCCTTTTTTACGTATTTGAGAGTTTCTCCAAGGGTAATTTCTTTAAACGGTGAAAGTGGAAGATGTGAAAGTTTTCTTTGATAAATTTACGTTGCTTTGGCAGTGTTTCAAGCCCTTCTAATAAACCAGATTTTCTGTCAAATATGTCTGTAACTTCATCTAAGTGATCACTGTTATGCGCTAGTAGTAAATTTAATACATCTTGCTTCAATGATTTCACGATGACATCTGATAAATGTTAGGTACTTTCCATGATTGATTCCAACGTAACCTAATGAAAGATAATACATGTATTAGAAAAAGATCATTTTTTAAAGAGGCTGCCATCTTGAATAATTATGTAGTCCAGTATAGAAACAATGATAAAGCCATGTATAATTACTGTATCATACATATTTTAATAATTATGCATAGTTGTACTTGCACTTGATCCTAAAATACTGTATATTACAAGAATATATCAGGTTGAGTTATTTTTAATTTTGTTGTTGCTTTTTTTAGATAATGTGGCTGGTTTTAAATCAATATTTTTTTAACACAAAATATCTTTAATTTGCGTTCATAACATGTCTAGTTATATTTTTGAAAAGGTAACATTTATTATTGATATTATTGATATTGATTATTGATTGATAGCGGGTGTTTTACTTATTACGCACGAGCGAGCGCAGCGAGCGAGTGCGATTCTTTTGGCAAAAGCGCGGGAAAAAAAGCTGATATGCGGGGTGATAAAATCGATTTTTCAGCTTTTTAGCCTCGTTTCCATTCAGACTTTCGTCGTCGTGTGCAACTGTCTTAACTCCGAACATTGAGAATTGTCAGTTACACCCGACTGTCTGTGAAGCATTACGTAATGGATTTTTTCCAAATCTCTTTTTAAATCGAGCTCCGGCAGGGTGTTTTTTATACGACGATGAAGACGTCATTTCTTCGAGAAACGTCTGGGGAAAATATAAGTATCCTTCTCGATCGGGAAACGTTGCCCGGTTCGGAAGCGTATTGTTGATCGGACCATACTGCTTTCTAACAGTCAAAACAAAGATGGCGGCAAAAATAAATAACTGGTTGCTACTGCTCTTTCGCTATTTTTCTTTGGTTTTTATGCTTTAATGAGTTGAATTGGATCATGATTTTTGTGTGATTGTTACAAGAAATGGTTGATGATGAAGTTTTCTTATTATTCCTTCCTGGATTTGATGTTTCGTTTGGTTTGGCATAACATAAGAGATTGATGCAATCTCTTGAAAAACAGGACATTTTATCAACTTTCACAACACTGCGTGAAATATAGCTGAATACGGGAATATGTTATTTTCGACTTTGATACATATCCTGAAATATACAGCGTGTATGCGTGCCAAAAATATATTGAATATAAGTTTTCCCGTATACGTATTTCTAATGTTGATATTCCCGGATATAGTGTAGTGCGTTCGGATATCGATTTTTACGTATCCGGGTATGGTATACTAATTGATACGATCCAAATATTATATACGGGTAACTTTATATTACCCCATATATACGCTCCATATATAAGCAATATGCGGGATACTGCATATGAATTATACCATATATATATATAAAAGCGCGTAGCGCTACACGCTTTTATATATCTATGATTATACAGTTTAAAACCCTTTCCAAATTCAGTTTTGCACGAAAACATAATCAAGATCTAAATCAAACATGGAGCTAGATTTTGACTTTGAGAGTAAAAACTTTCTTACTTTAAAAAGCGAAACACAGAAAATTGTCAATTAGGAGAGTTCTTGGTAAAAACCTACAATGCTCCGAATGGGGTCCTAGGTCCCCCTCCCACTTTTAAGTAAGGTTCAGGTCCTAGCAAAAAAAATAATTCAGCACCAAATTATTTTGATTTCAATATGTTATATATATTTTTAAATATTCCTTATTTTTGTGGTGTGTGTACCACCTCCCTCTAAAGCACAGATAAAAATAAAACAGTAGAATATTTAAAAACAACATCAAAAACAACCAAAGAAATATTTTTACAATTTCTTAATTATTGTAATTAGCCCCCAGAACTTTAGCGCAGCCCCCTTCAGGCCCTCCACTTTTTTAGCCCCCCCCCCTAAGTTTAAAAAATGAGACAGCTCCCACCCAATTTTAGGCCGATTTTAGATTTACACCATGATGAGACGAGGGGCTAATAGAAAATAGAATATCAAATAATAGAGTTTTTTTCATCTTGCTCAAACTAAATAAAAGTTTTTTGTAAAGTGCATTCGACGTTTATTTAACGTGATATTGATGTTATGAAACAACGTTTTGTACAAGCTGGTATAGTTAATCCTTTCAGTTCCATTATTAAAGTAATTAGAATTTTCAAGGAAGTAAGTTTTCTAAAAAGCCTACAAGTCAGAGTCTGGACATCTCCGATTGTTAAAATAACGACGATGTAGCCTGACTCTAGCCCTGAAAAGGTTAATAGTATATAGTATATAGTATATTACAAAAGTACTTGAGAAATTAGTTTAAAAATTACCGGTTGCTGTACAATTTGGGAATATGAAACCCTTTTTTCGATAAAAAGTTACATACGAAAAAACTATCATAAAATTTAAAAAAGCCTAAGTAGTTTTATTCTAAAAGTTATCCATAATCTATTAAAACGCGCAAAAATACTATTATAATAGTATACATAAATGTAGATATATGAGAAAATTATCGAAATTAGATATCTCCTTCTCATAGCCCCTTCTCACAGTCCCGGTGGGATTCTTTTAGCCAGTGAGGATAAAAATAGCGGACAAAACTCGATGGAGATTGATTATCCCTTTTTTTTTGGCTGGGGATTTGAAATCCATTGTTTTCGAGCCAGAAAATTTAGTGGGGATGGAAAAAATAGCACAATATTTTGCAGTGAGGAATTTCTTATCTGATTATTTTCAGCGGGTGCAAAAATTAAGGGTATAGTATTTTTATATGGGAATCAGTCCCAGTTGGTCTGTGAGAAAGGGGTGTATTATAAAAATCTCTTTGTACTGTTCCAAAAAGCGTGTTCTTACAAAAAAGAATTGAATGGTAGTTCAATACAAACGGTAACATTGGCTGGTTCTTTGCCGAATTTGATGTTTTCTTTCAAATAGACAAATCTATTCTTGATGAAACGTACAGGTACATAGCAGTTGTTCTTTTCGTAGGTAGTTTTCCATATCGTTGTCTTTGCGTTCTCCCCGTAGTAATTTTTCTTTTTCTTCTCGTACTCCTCAAACCAACAAACCTCAGCAATCCAGAACTTTTGATCTCGAGAATCCTCCCAAGCTAAAACTTGATAAAAATTCTTTATCACCGCCGGTCTGAAAGCAATATCACCAGATTTGGTCTTTTCACGCCACCGAGCTAAAACATAACTGTAGGGCGAATCCCCACGATAACGGTTGACTGCAAATACTTGCTTCCCGATGGAGATTCGACTGGCACTTTTAGCAAGTATGGAAATTTTTGTGATCCCAATGCCGCAATATTCATTGAACATTTGACAAATTTCAGAAATTACTTCATTATCTAACTTAACTTGGCTAGCTTTTGATCTCAAAACCTCGATATTGCTTTCAAAACAAGAGCTATCGATTTTCGGCGTGTAGAGGATGGAAAGGGCATGTTTATAATCTAGTTTTGATGTTTTGTCATGGTTTTCTTTTCCATCAACAAATACGTCATCAACATCATCATCGCATGACATTTTGGAAAATGTGACAAACTTCCTCATGATTTGGAGAGGAATCGAATGACCGTTTGTTTGAAATGAGCCCAAAATACCATTATACCTGGAAATGGAAAGAGAAAATATTATTTCTAAAGAATCTGGATTTTCCCGTACCTTGAAGACTCACTGTTTATGGAAAGAACAGGACAACATTTTGATTTTTATACCAATAGTCGAACGTGCGCATCGCGCCGGGCTCAACTTCAGTAGTAGCTTCAAATGTATTCTCTTACGGCACAAGCTGGTGATATCCTCGAATAAATTTGTTTTTCATGTCGTATTTTACGGAAAACAGGGATTCAGTTGAAATATGCGTGACAAACAACGTTCAAAATTCTACTTTAAAAAGGAGACAGAGGCATTAAACTCATTCTATAAATCGATGAAGATGTTTTACAGGATTCAAAATCACGAACCTTTCAAATCCAAAACACCAAAAAGCATATAATGGTCCAAAATCCTCGATGCCTTCCTTAAGATGGAGCATCATATGCATGTTCGGCACAGTAAATTTGCTGCTGTATCGGGCTTCGAACTCCTTGGCGAATTCTTGAAGCAATTCGTGTGCTTCTTTAACTTCAGACAAACGGACAATAGGGACGCATATCATATGGCAAGCATTTACAAATTTCGTCCAAATTCGCATATCTGTATCAGGAATTATTCCTACGTAGAAAAAAAAGAATTGAATTGAATGCAAGAGAATCTAGAGCCTCACTTATCGGTTTAATCATTTGAAAGCCTTAGAAACAGTATCAAACAACGAAAAAATTTATCGAAAAAAGAGAAAATTGATAAAACTGTATAACTGCATACCTCTTAGACAATAAGTAGAATAGATAAGAGCCCAATGTTTCCATTCATCGGCCTTCATATTTTTATAATGGCTGCAAACCGACGTACTAATACGACCCATGTCTGATGGAACGCGGATTCTTTCTTGCCTTTGATTGATTTGTTCAAAATGAATCTTTGATTGAATTGTTCCGGTCTCTACCCAAGTATCAAAGACATGATGGGCGATTCCTGAGAAGAGAAGAATATAGAATCGAAAAATGATAACTTTTTAACATTGACAAATTATTCAAAGGGCTACATACACTACACAATATATTGTCGGGCAATATATTGTCTATATATTGCTGAGTGCCGGCAATATATTGAAAAGGTGTCCGCAATATATTGTCAGCTTGATTTGTAATATTCTAACAATATAGGGGGATTGTTTACCGAAAAAAAATTCCTTTTTATAATAGAGTACCAGTTGTTTACTTCGTACATTACGGTCCGCAAACCATATTGTCGAATATTGTTCGTCAATATATTGTGTAGTCTAAGTAGCCCTTAAGATAATAAAATCTTAAATTCCATTCACTCAAACAAACAAAACGAAACATTTGTGTCAGTTAAAAAACAACTTTAGAAGTTAAAAATCACCTCACCTAGAAAAAGATTGTGCATTGGATCGACTACGTGCATTTTAATGGGGTCAAAGTAAGGCAGACGGAATAGCTCAGAGTATCGTACACCATGTTTTGATTCTTCTGTTTTAGTCTCTTCGAGTGTGTTCGATTTAGCGATTTTGAAGCCTAACTTCTTATGTTCATCACCTTTTCTTGATGTCCATTCATCCGATTCGAAGTGGCCTAAATCTCTCTCGGTTGCAGGTTTTCCTTTCTTCTCATTAGCCTTTTGTTCCCAACTGAAGATCGTAAAACACTTACTGCAACCTAAAGCAGGAAAATGAGGTAGCCACTTATGATAATCAATATCTGTATCAAGACACCTAAGTTATAGTGATAGACAACTATGAATTGCATTTAATTGCTGATATTTTAATTTCAATCTATATCAACATGTTTGTATTTAAATTTATTCAAATTTTGAAATGTTAGATAGAAAAAGATTAAGTTTACCTAGTTTGGCTCTGAAGGACAGAAATCCACCAATTTTACGTAAAGCTGGCAAGTCGCTTGATATACAAACAATAGCAAATTTGTAAAGTGAACAAAGTCCATCACTTTCTTCAATTTTCATTCCCGAATACCAGCCATCTATAAGTTCATCAACTAAAGGCTCAAGAAAGCTGTTGATGCTTAATTTTGGTTCTTCAGGACCAGGAACAACTGCTATGACAAGTACATTCTCCCATAAAAAGCGTGATTCTCTTGGAAGATTAACTATTACAGCATACAAGACACCCAATGAGTACTTGGATCTTTTGAATGGATCGAAAAAGTCAAAATTCAACATCAAACCAATGTTGCGTTTGTCATTAAAGTATAAGTTTCCCTCGGAATCTTGAAATGTTTTATACATGTTGCCATCGTAAATGTCTGATAGGTAATCATCGTTTTGATGTACATCTCGAAAGAGCATTTCGATAAAATCTTTCCGCTTGGTTAAATCTTGCATACCTCTTTTTATACCTGAATAAATGAAATAAAAATATATTGGGAAGTTAAAATTAAAAGGCCCATCTTTTCCGTGTTAAGAGTAGGCAAGACAAGTTTCTTTAAAAGTTATCTAGTAATGTCGTCATGTCAATTATTATTAAAATATCTTCGATAATGCATGACCTGCCTATAACACATATGAAACATTTAGCAGATGAGGTATATATAAGAATAGAAAAAATACCTCTATAACAGTAAATCTTCTTCGGGTAAAATGTGCTTTTATCACCATTAATGTTGAGGATTGTTTTGAGCAATGCAGCTCCACAAGGCGAGCGAAAACGTAGCTGTGGGTGTTTCCGAAATAACACATAATCACAAGTCTTTGCAGTTTTTCTTCCTAAAAAACATAAGCGACCAGTATATAAAATTATCCAGGTGTCAGGTAACTTTCCTAACAGGTCAAATTTTGTTAGATGCATGTACTGGGAGATGGATTAATTTTTTAGCAGTAATGGATTGTATTTTTTTTCCATGCACTTTAAGTACAGAAATCTGAGGAACCATAATTTTAATGTAGTTATAGAAGAAAAGTATAGAACGAAAAAATACCTAAGACATCAGTTATGATGGAATCTTCTTTTGGATATATAAAATAGCATTTTGGACAAACAACATATTGTTCAAACTCGTCTCTTTCCAAATCAATTATCTTCCTTGCAAGGTGAAGGGAGTCAGGTATATTATCCACAATGACAGTTAAAACTTTTGAGCGAATGACAACATTAATAGTATACAGAAGTCTTTTCAATAAACGAAATAAAGAAAGGATGCAGCTGTCAGACAGGGAATACTTTGATTGCCATTTAAGTAATGATTTCACGATGGTTCGCACATTGGAATTAACCTCGCTGCAATTAATTTCATTATCTTTGTTGAAATAATCAGGCAACTCTTCTGTCTCCCAGATCTCGTCATGTTCCTTAAGAAAACAAATAATCCAAAATATAAACTCAGATATTGAAGTCATGACTGACCCAGAAAATAATATAACACACATTTAACAATAAAAAACGCATTTTTTTTTGTGTACACAACACAGTTCAACTCATCTTTTGTTAAAATATCAAAGATAAATTAATTTACCAAATCGTTGCTTTCTTGAACGTCTTGATTAACCTGCGTTTCTTCATTTGTAGAATATTCTTGATCAGGGTCTTCTATGATAAACAAGATAATGATTTGTAAATCAAAATGACAAAAATCGATGGTTAAATAAGAACATTTTGACTTTAATTGTGAATCCTTTCATAATTTGTATCCCTGAGAAACATACCTATTCTCTAAATATCTGTTTATAGTAATGTGAAAACTGATCCATTACAATGTAGATAGAAATAAAAATCTTGCCTATGGGAATTTGCTCATTTTCACAATCACTGTCAATGGTTTTGGCTTGGCTTTCCATGTCATAATTGTTATGCGATTCATCATTGAAAGATGGTTGTTCCACTAAGTAGAAAAAAGAACAATAACAGCAAAAATTAAGTTTTAAGTTTCTAAAATATCTAATGAAAATTTGAATTTGAATCATTAAAAATGTAGCATTTTATCTTTCAAGAAAAGCTTTAACATTGTATAATAAAAAGCTAACATACTTTTTAATAAAATAAAAAACATTTTCCACTTACATGGCTCCAGTGTCATACTTTTTTTATTAGATACAGGAGCTAGCTTTTGCTTCTTAGAGACACAATGTCCAGTGTTATGTGATCTATAAAAAGTTGCTTTTGAGCATTTTGTTTTGCATAAAGCACAAACATAAACTTTGCTTTCGTTATTTTTAGCTGGCATCTAAAAAGAAATTAAAATCGTTAATAAAGGTTTAGAGAAGATCACCATATATTTACTTTAATAATTAGTTAGGTCCTTCAAAGATTTGATTGAGAAGTTAATGACTAGCCTTGTTGTCTGGTAAATAGCAGCAATACGTAATAATCTGATGTAATAGACCCTTTGCTAGTTTTAAGATGTCCATGTTGAATTATCAAAATACTCCAGCATTAAAACAATGACACACTAATACATAATTGATAATGTACAATAACTTTAATTAATTAAAATGACATCCTTACTAACAAAAGGTATCAGAGAGTATTACCCTAACTCTTCATACAAACTTTACAGGAAGTCTGCAAAAAAAACACCACATAGAAGATTTTTCAAATTTAATATGTAAATTAAGTAGTCAAAAAAATAACTTTTGAATTTTTACTTTTAATGACAAATTCAAATTTTTACATTTGTGAGGGAGTTTGCAGGTGTTGTTAGTTAGTTAGGTGTTGTTACCAATAAAAAGTTAGTTTGTTTTGAAATTTTTCTGCTTTGATTGGTCAGTCATTGATGGCTATGCAAGTTTCCCTCCACTGGAGCAAGTTACCCTTAACTTCACGGTAACTTTGTATTTTAATGACCAGCCAGATCATTCATTTAAGGGCTATGCATGTTAGCCTCCATTCCTCCTCAGTTTGGAAAAAGGGAACATCTATGCTGCAGAGATTTCTTTGTGTAGCCTTGGGGTAAGCCTATGAAATCCATGGTCTACATCAGAGATAGCCGTATATGCATCATACATACGCAAATGCCATACTTTTCAGAGGCTTACCCGGGTACCCTCACTGATGCAGGCAATGACTTAACGGTACACCCACAACATGATTAAATTCAACTTGTTTTCTTTTTTAGCTTAGCTTAGCTGTTTAAAATTTGAGTTTATTGTTAATTACTTTCTAGCTAGTAGAGCATAAATAAAACACAGCTTATACAGCTTGTTAGGACATTGGCAAACTATATCATACTCCAGGATGCAAGTGAAATTTTTCAATCCGCGGACTTAGAGGGGGGTTCCGTTGTTATCAGTTAGGGTTAGGGTGGTTGGAGCTCGAGAGTCACAATATAAAGCCTTCTTAGGAGCATTCGTACCCTGTGGTGACCTAAAACTTAGGATTCCTGCTGGAGTACATAATTATTCAACAGGGTGGCCTCTTTGAAAAAAGGTCGATTATAAGGTCTGTAAATTACGCGATTTAAGTATTTGTGAATGACAGCTTTCTGTCGTGTCTCGTTGGCGCAATCAAGCAAGCGGTTAGGCATTGTGTTGGAGACCTGTTTCACCGGTATAATACAAGCAAATTTCAGAAAAAATACTTAGAAAACAGTTAGAAACACTTGAGAAAGACAGAAAATTAGGATAGAAGATAGGAAACTAGAAAATAGGGGGGAAATAAAGAGACAATGCATCCTGGGGAGTTATGATATCGTTTGCTGCTTGTTATTAATACAGTAATGTACACATTTATACCACCAAAAGCAAAAGTCTGTATAAACTTATCAAAAAAACCCAGCCGTAGAATAAAATAAACTTAGCACATCCATACAGCACAGTCTTGCTGCCAGTTCGAATGTTGTTTTGATGCCCTTGCTGCAACTGCATCAAAATTTATAACCGCTTAGGTAGTTACCGCAGCTCGCCGCTACCATTTTTGTTATTTTTGGTTGTTATCGCTGTAGCCTGAATCTTCAATCCAGCCTGCGGGCTATTCTGTAGCTTGTGGCGCGCAAACCGCGCAAAAGAGAAACAGACAAAAGGACTTTCACTGAACTGAAGACAGAAGAGGGCCATCTTGAGAAACTCGATAGTTCCACTTTCAATGGCAGAAGATATAACATTGGATTGCAACACGAAAGAAGAATCAAGAAACCAAAGATAAGTTTAATATTCTTTATAAACAAACCTTTTTCTGTGTGTTAAAATCCAATACACCATGTCCTAGCACCAGCTCTCACCCCTTGCCTTTCAGTTTCACCAAAATATACTGTGCTCACTTATCCAAACCTAGTAGCTAGTGAAGAATACTTTTCCAGAAACTTCTAAAATCTTGTGCAATAGTTTTTTGAAACAATGAAAAAAAATAAAGAAAAACAATGAAATATTAGAAAGTTAGAATATGAAAAATTTAACCCCAGGTCCCTTTAAACCATTTTAAACAATACTTTACTGTTAGAAAACAATGTAGTGCACATTGGAAAACAAACTGATCATTGTATTTGCAAAATCCAGCATGGGAATTGCCATATATAAGACAGAAAACATGTTAAATTAGTCCCTTTTCTTCTTCAATCCAAGATAGATAAGCACCAACTAATCAATATTTTCATACCTGACAAAATAAGTTTTAAACTCGTGCACGGGACTTAAAAATCTTTGCATCCTTGATAACAAACCATAGCATTTAGCTTCTGATAATAAGTAAGTTTAACCCTTTAGTATTGCCCTCTCAATTAAGCTTTTTAAAGTTGATCTGCTTTTATTTTATTCTCTGGAATAAAGGCTACTCATGGGATTTAATTCTGTTTAAATAAAGACTCATCTGAATCTTACATGCATTTATGATCAAATAAATATTTGCTTTCTATAGCTTTCTCCTTCAACATGACTCGAGCTGCCAAAAGACTATGCGTAACACCCCAGCTGAATGCCACATCAACTCCAAATGGAGTGAAAGTTTTACTCCCTAGAAATACAGGACAAGATTCACCGAATGCGAGGTAAGAATTTCAACTTGATTCAAATAGAAGCATTACTAACATATGATTTTTTCCATACATTATATATTTTTTCCACCAGTAAGATTAAATTTGGTTGAGACCTATGGCTACCCTTGCCCTCTACATCTAAAAAGTTGCAAATTGTTGCAATATAGTGGATTGAAAAGTTATGATATGTCTTGTTGATATAAGCATTTTATAATATAGTTTCAAAGGATACTTATATCAAGCGTGCGTTTGATATTTTTACAAATTATTTTCATAATAGCAACAACACCTTACCAATGTTGGATGATTCAAGAGATGGCTCAGTAGTTTCACAGAGGTATGTCTGGTGTTAAGTTTCACTATTGATTTATTCTCCTCACCAACTTCTTTAATTGCGAATGTTTGTTTTTTTCTTAAAGAAAATTTAATTTTCATAAAAAATCCAATAATTTGTAATTATTTACAACTCTTCACCTGTATATATATGCAAATGCAAACGCCTTGATAGACAGTGATAGGTCCAAAATGAAAAACAGATTTTTGTCACTTAGAGGTTAAACATTGTGTCATCTGGCATATGTGTAGTCATATTGCATGCCAAACACATATCAGCATTAGCCATTCAATAGAGTGTCAAAATGTAGATGATACCTAGTTTAAAGCTCTAAAGGACAAGTTTTGATTATAATGTGGAAACCCTGCAAAAAATTACTGAATAGTTAAATCAGGTGTGCATGTTGTTAGTCATTTTAATGCCAAAACAACATCATCAGTCAAAACATTCTTAAGCATGTTTAAACTGAACAAACCTTGATTAAACTAGACTTTATTATTTTGCATCGTTTTCGTCATTATTTTCAAAGCTATTCAAATTTTTTTTACAGAAAACCGAAAACTTCTAAACGATCCGCTAAGAGAAGAAAGCATTATCAACAAGATATGAAAAGAAAGATTAAGCAGAAAAAACTAAAGGCCAAGGAACAATTGAAAACTAATTTTTTAAATACCAAGAAAAAACTAAAGAGGGAAATTCTTGCTAATGCTTCAAAGAATAAAATGGTTAAAAATGTCATAATCAATCCGCGTGTATTTACCATGCCTGCAAAAATCAAACATTCGCAGTTGAAGAAAAATTGTCAAAATGAGCTGTTGTCCTCTCTATCCTCTACCATCCCATCCTTCACCAAGGACAAAATTTCCTTCTACAGCAATGGGTATCCAAAGTGGTCTGGGGTTTTTGGAGAGGTTGTTTTATGTAAGATAAACTTTCTAGGCATTACATGCGCCAAAAAAAGTATTAGAGGAACTATGGCAGATTTGAGAGCTGAAGCCTTGGTACTTCAACACCTTGCAGGGTCTAGTTTTGTACCATACCTATTCGGCATGCTTGAATCTGGTGCAATCTTAATGGAGTTTGTATCAAGTTCAAAAACCAGTATTTCACTGTCTCAAACATTGCGATCTTTGCTTGGGAAGAATAAAATTAAAAAATCACAATGGTTTAAAATTTGCAGGGAGTTGGTTGAAGGTCTTGCCTTTATTCATGAGAGAAACATCCTCCACAATGATTTGCATGGAGATAATATTCTTTTAAGGCCTTCGCTTTCCCCTTGCATTATTGATTTTGGGAAGGCCACTTTGATTACTTGCCCAATGGTATATGATATAACACCTGGCTCTAAAGAGCAAGCTGTATACAATAAGAGGCATCCCCATCTTGCATATGAGCTGAGAAATGTTCCAAAAACCAAACAATCTGAGGCCACAGATGTGTATTCGTTAGGCTACAATTTTCGAAACATTGGGAAATTTGAATCGATCAAGGATTTGATACATGTTGGTTCAAAAATGACAACGGAGAACCCTATTGGTAGATATGACCTTGATGATTGTTCTGTAAACCTAAGTAAAGACGACTAGAACTGGTTACTTTTTCGCCAAAGACAACTTGCCATCTTTTCAAATGGCTTATTTTTAGAATAAGCGTGTTTTGTAAACTATATTGATGTAGAAGCCATATTTAATAAACTTTTTATTCATAATTTTTCAATATATTCGGTAAACAGCATGCTTTTTACACCTTAGGTTGATTTTTCAACAAATCAGAAACACGTGTTAGCTTTTGTTTTAAACCAGACAGTTCGTACATACAAAGTAATCAAGGCTTAATCAAAGACCATTCTTTAAATTATTTCACTTTCAATGTTGCAATATTTCAAAGATACATGGGAACTATTTTATCTTTCCAATATTTTAAAAATTTTTCTTAACAAAAAAAAAGTGTTTGCAATAATAAAATATGCATTTACAAATCATTTGATCATGGTTATTTCCTAGGAATAGCATTGTGGAATTATTTCTTAAAAATGTGTTTCAAAGAGCATCAACATTTCCTTCTCTTTAATTATCTGCATCAATTTTTCTCACTTTGTTCTACCTATATGACATAATTATCAAAAATGTTGATTTTTATTATCTTAAAACGATCAATACTGTCAAATATTGCATTAAGGTTTGCGAGGCTTACAAGGATTCCCTTTTCACTGCTTTCTTTTCATAAAACTGTACACAATACATATCTGATTTGTTTTATTATACATGTGATTTAGAGATCTTGATCAAGTGAAAGACATTCTCAATGCACGAATATCCGAGCAACAAAATGAGATTGCCACATTGAGCAGGAAGTATGAAGACTTGAAGACGTTGGTGATGGAGATGATTCAGAATGGAACTCAAGAAAAGGCAAAAGTTAGGAAACTGCCACCTGCGCTTTCAGTAAGATCTTACTTTGATCACCTAACAATAGAATTTGATTTGTTATCAAAAAATGATAGATGCTTGACAAAGCCATAAAATGAGAAAAAAGAATATCAAGGAAATCAAGGGTTGAATTTATAAAAAAGAGTTATACCTAAAATACTGAAGTCTTCTTTAAAGATAACTCATCTATAAGAACAGCATAAAAAGAACATTTAAAAATGTATCAAATAGTCACATGCATGATTAAAAATTTAATGGTTCTTCTGGGTTCTTATAAAAAGAGTGTTTTCAAAGTGAACTGCAAAAATAGACAAAGATCTTTTACAATTCGCTTGTCTCAATTTTACTTTTGTTTTATTTTTTTCAGACTCATGTCCATTTAGCCTATGAGGGATTAGGTGTTGACATTAACTGGAGATTCAGGGAAAGTTACAAAACCGAGCACAATAAAGACGTAAAAATGAAAGTCTTTAGCTCACTACAAACGTCAAAGGTGGAGTATGAAGAAAAACTCATGTTCAGTAAGTTTGTTTAATAATCCCCCTGTGACTTTTCAGTTTTTTAGTTTCCCCCCTCTTTTTTGCTTTCCCCCCAGAAAATTCTGAAAATATCAGTTCCCCCCATATACCCGTATAAATTTCTCAAATTTCTCAAATTTCAACCTGACACAAACGTAAAACTTTGCTGCAAAAGGAATACTAGACAAAATAGAACGAAAATTGGTTAATTTTTCAATCATGATCTAATCACATGATATCATGTGGACTGACCTTGGTTGCTGAGATAAAATTGAGTGATTTCACACTTCCCCCACCAAATTTGCCAACTACCGATGTTTTCCCCCCTCTTCCCCCCCCCTTTACTATTCAAATGTTCACTGTCCCCCCTCAGTCATTCAAAATTGGAAAATTGAGAAATATTTTACCTTTCTAATCTACAGTTCAAAATTTCTGGTATGATTATAATTTTTTGCTGTTTAGGAGCAATATACCGCTATTTCGAGAACTTGAAGAGGCAGGAAAAGGAAGGAACTGAATCAAAGATAGCAAAAAGGAGAACAACAAGGAGGCACAGGGTAAGAACGAGAATGTAATTTAAGGATTAATTTTGTTCAAAAATACTAACCAATAAAACCTTTTTGTCTTTACTCTTATCCCTGAGACTTTTTGCCCATGTCAAAAATATCCTAAAAATCTTTCTTCAAGAGTAAAAGTCGTCATCATTGTTAATGCATTTTATTTTATTTGAGTACTTTAGTGCAACTTTTTAATTTCTTTTTTATGGACATCTTTGTCGTGAACCCCTTTTGATAATGGGCTGTATTAGTCACTGTAAAAAGTTGTAAAACGCGATGAATTTTGATGACCAATTATATTTATTAACATCGAGTCAAGATTTCACGACACTTGATCCCTTCTTCTAATACTGATCACGATTTTATTTCTTTTAGTTATTCCTTGCTCGTGACAAAGTAATAAAGGAGGGTAACGATGCTGAACTCTGGCAACATGCATGCGCCAATGTTATGTCCGATGAAGAGACAGACGACGAGGGACCGGTGAAGATACGAGTTTTCCGTCGTCCTGATTGGAGGATTGATGAGTTCAACGAATTGATCGACCGTATTGACTCAACTTTGTTGCAGGAGAAACGAATTTATGGAACGCCTTCGACAAGGAGAGTTTATATCGCGAAACTACCACAAGCTTTAGTTAATGGCTAAAGTTTTGTGTCTTAGCACAATTTTATTCTTACCTTTTTCATATTTTCGACCAAAGATTATTCTTAGGCTAACAATATGTAATAAGTAATTAAGTTCGAGTGCAGAAAAAGACTCATCATTACGAACGAATGCATATTTTATTATATTTCAAATTGAAATATTGAAATTTTGAAAGGATGCGAATATCAAATAATAAGTACTTTTAATGTTAATTTGTTTTCTTTTATAAATTTTTAGACTATTCATTACGTGATGTAACTTTTTAGACTTTCCTATAAGATAACAATCAGACTCTTGATGATTTCAGTCAAACGAACGATAACTCTCTGTCTAAGTTATCTAGCTCGTCCAGCTTTCTGATCCTTTGCATGCCCTCATGTTCCATGAGCTCTCTAACATCCTAACATCAAGTGCAAATCCAATTACATTTGAGAAACTCATTTTAATTCCTTAACCTCAGACCAAATCAGTATACATTTGAGAAACTCATATTCTAATTCCTTATATGTCCTTTTATTTTGCAAGCTTAATTTTGACGAATTCATGCTTAGACACCAGGCTTATTTTTGTCCTAATATATTCATAATGTATATTTTTTAAGATAATATCATTGGTCTCTTTCCACTTTGGACAGCCTTATACTCCTATAATCAACCTATGTATGGGCTTGTCTCTGTGAGTTTTACTTCTAGGAAGTCCCTTGAGCCAATATTTCTTTTTAGATCAGACATTTTCTTGTGCTTTGGCTTAGCCATTTTCCTACTCTAATCCTTCGTATACATAATTTCTTTCCCCTAATTCCAACAATCCACCTCTAATTAAGTCAAGGAGCAGAGGGCATGAGATCTTATAATTCAAGATAGATTTATTTTCCTTTAAAAAATAAATTTTTAACCGTTGTACTATATGTATAGATATACCCCTTGGGGTGATTAAAAGAGAAAGATTATTATTATAATTGCACAAGTTTTTCAAAGAGTCAAGATACTTGTCCCATCGATTTATTCCCACTGACCTCCAACAATTGACATTGCCAATCTTATATATTTCGACTAATTTGATTGATATGAGAACTAAAAAGTTATTATTCCTCAAATCTAAATTCTATCGGGTCGTTTTTAACAAGAATTATCCCTAGAAAATAATTTCTCCCATAATAGAAAAGTGTTCTTATAAAAAACGCACTCCTCCGTATAAAGAAATTTCGATATTCCCGTATTCATATGGAGCTGTATATTGCACAGTATACTTAAGTATACGAATTGCTAGATTTCTGGTGTATATGTATCGTGGAATATACCTTGTTATACGGAGTTTGCTATCCCGGTGATATACAACATTAGTTGATACGTATACGTATTACGAGATTCTCTTTTATACGTATAGTGTAAAGATATATCCCTTTATACAGAGAAAAATATCCGGTTAATATAAACAATACAATATACGTATCCGAATTCCCTTTACACAACGAATATGTTTGTGGTAGTATATAGCAATATGCGGAGTCTCACTTTGGAGTATGTGGTAGGACGCATACTAAAATATGCGGGATAAGTATCGGCCGGTATATTACTGTATACTTAAAATATGCGGTAGAATAAGATAAAAAAGTCGTACCGGATTCAGGTACATTTCGCGCTGTGTAAGTCTGCTTGAGTTTTTTATTCATTCAGACATGACATTGCGAATAGCAAAAGGTCTGTACTAAACCTTTCTTCCTTTTTTCAGCATTTTTACACATGATAGTAGTATGCAAAAAAATTCATCTCTCAGAACTTTTGACATTTTCCTTGGTTTATTGTAAAACTTTCTCCATTTTGTAAAGTAAAGGTGTAAGGTGAAGCATGACGCTACAGATCAAATCTGTGTTTTGACTGGACTCGCCAACCTTTATGATTATAAGGGTACAGTCTGTTTATTGCGAAAACTCTTTAAACTCAAGATCCCCTGAGAGTGTTTAGTGTTTTCATCTTACTTTAATATACGGCGTTTGTTTGTCATTTAATTTTTTGTTTGCAACTTGCAAATCGAGGAGGTTCTGGGTCGCTTCGCAACTTAAATTCGTCACATTTACGGCTTGTTTTTGTCACTCTCGCCTCTCGCCTCTCGCATGTCTTTGCTATGCAAACAGAGTGGAGGGACGGAAGAGTTCTGAAACGCGCGCAACCCCTTTTAGTTTTTATTGCTAGGGTATGAACATACAAGAAAATATTTCAAAATTGCTTCAATCAAGGTTTAAAAAGAAAAGTGCTTAATATTAAGCACTACTCAGCCTGTAGCAGATTAAAAATCGGCAAAAATCGGTTCAACAATACCTTTTCAGGTTTATGCTATATGGTTTTAAGTTAGTTTCAGGGTAATCCTAATTGTGTTTTAGTAATTTTTATCATAAAAATTAGAGAAAAGTGCTTCGGTCAGCCAGAGAAAAGTTCACCCCAACTTCACCCCAAGGCAATTTAAAGTCATTCATTAACATTGTTGATCGGAGTGTGAGAACTGAAAAATTTTGGTAGCCAAAGGGAAATGGAAAAATTTCGTCTAAGGGGGGCAGACCTTGAAGAACAGTATTTTAGTTGTTTTTAGAGTTGTTTCTAATTAAATATGTTTCTTTTTTTACTTAGCATGCGAAGATGTCCAGTGTGTAAAAACGTCTTTTCCAACAAGTGGTTTCGAAAACATGTTGATTCGTGTGAGCGGTCAGTGGAATCTTCTGGATCGGATACAAATGTTGAAGGATCATCCGGATCATCCAATGAACCAACATTCAACGAACACCATTCAAATGATGTACCGTCGGAAGGGGTATCCAATGTAATTGAGCCTCCTTCAATAAACGAAGAGCCACCAAATGTTGAAGAAGTGAACTACTCAGATCCATCCAACCCATCTGATCCCTTAAATGTTCCTGAAGAAATGAACCTCGAAGATCTTGATGAAGAAATATTAGAGATGATTTCTCAACGTTACTTTGAAAACGCTAATTCTGATGAACAAGAGTCTGATAATGATAATGAAATCATGGAGTTTGATCATGAACCTGCTAACCGCAACGTTGCTAGTATTGGCCCTTGGATTTGTTTATTCTTGGCATTGTGGCAATTTCATTTTAATATAACGGACAGTGCTTTTGAATGTTTGCTGAAGTTCATCCATGGTTTATTGTCAATTTTAGTTGAACACTTTAATCTTGACCCTGCTATTTTAATTGCCGTTCCAAGCAGTCTGTATCTTTACCACAAATACATCAAAACTAGTGAACGCTTTAAAAAGTATGTTGTTTGTATAAAATGCCATACTCTATACGAGATGGAACATTTTTTTCATTCAAATTCAGGGACAACAAGTGTCTAAACGATGTTCCTACATAGAGTTCCCAGATCATAATCGCCCACACTTGAGAAGGCAGTGTGGGCAGGAACTACTGGAAGCAGTAAGGGTAGGAAATAGGACCTCCCTTATTCCTTACAAAACATATTGTTACAAACCACTGTACACAACGTTGAAATATTTGTTCAAGAGAAAAAACTTTTTCCAGCTATGTCAGTCTTGGATGAATCGTAAAGTCCACCCAGGGATTATGTCTGACATATATGACGGTGAAGTTTGGAAGGAGTTTGCTGATCCTGAAAAAATGGATTTTCTGAACCACCCTGGCAATATTGGGATCATGCTCAACTGCGATTGGTTTTGCCCGTACAAAAACGTCAGGACCTACAGTGTTGGAGCTATTTATTCAGTCATCATGAATCTTCCAAGGAGTATAAGGTAGGTAGGAGCTATAGCACTTTTTTCCTTTTTGATAATTTGGAAAAACCACAATCAGAAGGAAGCCCAAAGTTATTGAGAAGATTTTTATGGTTCAGTAAAAGGACTGATTTCTCAGCATTTTCAAAACTTGTATTGTACAATGTCTTCAGAGTCTATTTGAGGATTTGTATATCATAACAAGTTTAGAACAAATCCTAAAAAGAAATTGAAAACAATACTGTATGATATTTACATCTAAATTGATTCTGAACTTAACTTTCAGGTTCAAAAAGGAGAACATCATTTTACATGGGTTGATTCCCAACATGGCTAAAGAGCCACCAACAAATACATCCATTAGTTGACGAATTATTGACAGCTTGGAATGATGGCTTTCAACTAGAACTATGCAATGGTTCCAGAAGAAACATCAAAGCTGCAGTTTTATGTGTTGGTTGTGATATCCCTGCTTCAAGGAAACTGTGCGGCTTTAAAGGTAACCACTAAATTTTGCAGAGATCAAATTTGTGGCAGCTTATTCAAAATGGATTCTATGATTATTTGTTCCTTGATTGAGGGAGATCAAAATTTGACAGGTGAGAACTGCGCTGTGTCCACTCGTTGCCATAGAAACTAACGTCATTGGTTACTATAAGCAGTGCTGCCACGGCAGGGAATTTCAATCTTTTTGTAATAATATTCATTGGAAGGTATTCTTTTCGACGATGACATCATCATTTTATGATGTTTTTATGTTGGTTGCCATAGTATCTTATGACGTCAGTTTCCATAGCAGCGAGCGGTGACACCCGGCCTCGCCTCTCAAATCTTGATCTTCTACATTCAAGTGTTTCGAGGAATAATTAGGTCATAAAGTCTCTTTGCACGGGCTCCTGCACACGGGAAGCTGTTCGCAAGAAAGCAGTCTCTACTGAAGTTCTGAAGTTTTCATTCGAAAATGGGAAATGGTAAAAAAGCAAATCCTCATAATTATGGTTTTCATTTTTTCAACAGGCATGTTAATCCTATACCATATAAAATATAATTTAATATGACGATTTTTTGTCTACCATTTTCTATTTCCTTTTTTGGCACACAATATAACAGAATATAATTCAAAAACTTTTGAATCACTGTGAATGACTGTGAATGATAAAATTATCTCAGCCTTGACTTTGTGATTGAGTTTTTGCAAATTTTATCTTGTAAATATGCTTATAAAAGCGTTATGCTTGTATAAAGGCAGTTGAAAATATCAGAAGAATATGAAATATCCCCTTACTGTATGCGATCAAAAAAATATTCTCGCAAAGATCTGAATGATGGAAGTTTCCTTCTTTCTCAGTAAACCATAGTTTTCTATTGAAAATGACATGTTCTTGACTTTTTGTTTGTACAAACATTTGAAAAACCTTTCTTTTTTCTTTTGTCTAAAAAAAAGCTATTGCAGTGCGATATTTTTGTTTTCATTAAAAGGAAGTCACTGCAATGCAAAGTCACTTTGTTTAAAGAGGTGTCTGTATTGCTAAACAGGGCGTGGGAGAGAGAAAGCAAAATAAATAAGGCAATAAAGGAGGCAAAAGTGTCCCCCGCCGAAGAGTGCAAAAAGTGGTAATAGTGCAGTTAACGATTAATCGCTCTCCTCTAAACCAATCGGATTCGAGTAATTTTGCACGACTGACGATTAGGAAATTAATTATCAAACAAAATTGATTTGATTATGTTTAATTTACTTACTATATTACTTATAACATCTATGATTGTATTGTTTCAGCCCATAATGCAAACAAAGGATGCAACAAATGTGAAAAATCATTTCCAGGAAATATAGAAGAAGGAAAAGACTACGGTGGTTTCGATATCGACAGCTGGACCAGTCGCACTGATGCAAAGCACCGAAGACAAATGCAAGAAATTGTTAATGCTGACACGAAAACCGAACGACAGAATTTGGAAACAAAGTATGGCACCAAATATTCAGTTTTATGTAAACTGCCCTACTACGACTTCATAACGATGACCATTATTGATCCGATGCACAACCTCTTTCTGGGCACTGCCAAACGTATGATCCAAGTATGGAAAGATGCTGGGTTCATCACCAAGCGTAATGTTCATCGTATCCAAGAACGAATCAACCGCATTGAATGCTCCAACGATGTCGGAAAAATTCCTGGAAAGTTTGATGATTTTTCATTTGCGTCATTTACTGCAGATGAACTCAAAAAATTGGACTCTTTTGTTCTCACTTTATGCTTTGAAAGGTGTCATACCCGATGAGCATTTGAGATGTTGGAGATATTTTGTCATTGCCTGCGTCTATCTCTGCAATCAAGCTATCACAGTCGCCGATTTGACTGTTATTCATGAGTATCTATTAAAATTCTGCAAGTCATTTGAGAGTCTATATGGGAGTGACGCAGTTACCCCAAACATGCATTTGCATTGTCATTTGGTTGATTGCATCAAAGCTTATGGTCCAGTCTATGGTTTCTGGCTATTCAGCTTTGAGCGGTTTAATGGTTTGTTAGAGAGGATGCCAAGAAACAACAAGAACATTGAACTGCAACTCATGAGACGTTTCGAACGAGATCTTCAAGCGCAGAACATTCCGTTTCCTGAAGCTTTAAATGATGAATTCCTTCCTCTCTTTGGTGGTTTGAACGCTCAGCAAAGAGGTGCACTTGATGTTCATGATATCAACGTCGACTTTCTACTCATGTCATCAAAAAAGACAGATTACCGAGACTTGGATTGGTCTGATTTATCTGACGTTGTAATGAAAAGAAAACAGGTAATGAACTATTTAAGCACAATGGATAATATGGAAATAAAAAAATAATTCTACTAGTGATTCTTTACAGTGCATAAAGGAACTAATTTTCTTAAGATTAATCTGCATTTTGAAACTAATCCTCATCTTGAACAAGGGTTCATTGAATTTAACAGCAACAAATTTAGCTATGTGCTTTAATTGACGTGAAAAGCATTGATTAGCTTGGTAAATATAATACTTTTAAAGCAGGATTGGGTGGAGTGTTACATTTTTTACTTCATTGGTACTAATACTTCCCACCCTTATTGCAATTTTAGGCTGATTATTTCAAGCCCACGTTATATATTACATTTCCTTTTTTACAGGTGATCTACGAATTAACAGATGTTGAATCAGAATCGTTAACATCAATGTATGGCCTATTATATCCTGGTAAGGAAATTGAAGTTCCCGTTGTGTGTTGGAAAACTTCAGAGGTTATTTGCAATGATGTGTTATATGGTGCAGAGACCTCAAGTCAAGAAGTGTCCGATCGTCCAATGTCGTTGCCTATTGGTGCGGAGCAAACGGAAATGTACAAGCATACGAAAGCATGTATCATTCCCCAAGACCGGGGAAAATTATTTATTTCATCAAACACTCGCTATTACTTGACGGAGTGTATACTGAACACATTCTTGCACGTGTCGATTGGTACCTACGCTCGCAAAACTATGATGGTAGTGTTATCTATGGAAAACCGACAATGATATTTCGTGATCGGTTATACGAACAATCAGGAAGTGCATCGTTCATTCCTGTTCAACGTATTTTTAGCAAATATGTTTTCAGCAAAACTGAAATGAACGGTAATGAGATGCTGGTAATCGTTCCACGAGTCAGGCATTTGAGCATTTAATGAAACTTTATACTTTTCTTTTGTCGATAATTGATGTTACTCTGTGATGAAGATTAGAGATCGAGATTCTCTCGAAGTTCAGAACAGAACAAAATATGTTTTACTTGTTACTTATAAACAAAAATATCTTCAGTGCCTTGTTTACTATAAGAGTTTGTGTAATTTGTCTTCAAGAAAAGCTTTAGAAAATTTAATACTTGATATACTCTGTATTTTCACCCAACTACTCAAATGAATTTTAAAGGAAATTATGGGTCAACAGCAGAGAAAGGGGAGTCCCAGCCTTTAAACCTAAACCAAGTTAGTTCTGCCCTAAAAATAAGAAACGATAAGAATAATTTGCCCCGTCAAAAGCTACTGATTTTCAAAAAAAGTGTAGTTCAAATTTCAAAGCTAAACTTCAGCCTCTGAGTAGTTGGGAAAAAATGACGAGAATTCCTTTGAATTTCTTAAAATTTCTCCATTCTCCTTGTATATAAACTTTGTTGTAAATAAGCTCGATAACCTTTTTTGAGGCAATCTTTCTTCGATGTTCTTTTTTTTTGTACAGAATTGGCTTTCATGAGCATGACTGTTGGATGCTTAGTGAGCTGCTTAGCTTATTTAAAGAAAAGTGTCTTGTAGATCTAACTTACTTCAGTTTTATGTTCCTAGAAATTAAAAAAAAATGTGTAACATCAGCTTGCTGGTAACATAGACATGCGAGTTTTCCATTCCTGTTTCAGTCCACCTTGTTTATAATTATAATATATTATAAATTACGCTTGAAGGAAAAAAAATCCGGTGGACCCCCCACCTCGGTGGAAAAATAGGCCAAAATATCGTCCCCGCTTGAAAAAATACCTGACAATAGATTTTCTATCCCCATAGGTATTTCGATAAAAAATTTCATCCCCAACGAGGGAAAAATTTGCACCGGGGCACTGAGACAGGGGTGTCTTAATGGAATGGAATTTCGTTGGGATTGTTTTCAGCTCATCCGCAAAGTTTAAAGATTTCTGAATTTCATGGTTTTACACCATTGGGAGATATTTACACGCTTTTGTGCCATCGCATTGCCAAATTATACAAGTTAATAGTTTAAAGTTTCTTTGCCTTTAAAAGTAGATTTGTCTTTTGGAAATTTCGTCCCCAAATATTTCGTCTTTTTAAATTTTTACTGGAATTTCAATTTCATCCCATTAAATCAATGAATATCTTGCTGGACACCTTTTACTTGGATAAGTTAAAAGATTCTTTCAGTTGGGGGAAAATTTGCTAAAATTAGTAATTTTTCATCGACAATTTCTGGAAATTATTTCCGACCGAAAGTCTCCTCGCAAGAAAAAATGCGAAAAATAGCTTCTTTAGGACTTTAGGATCCATCCAACCAACTTGAAACTTTTTCTCGTCGCTGCACAAAATATAATGATATGAATCAAATTTGGTCCATTAGTCCAGGGACAAAATCCTTTCCTATACATCGAAAGTAAAAGCAATGGGACACGCACTTTTATTTTTTTGTGTTGGTATGATGGAGAATGTTGCAATGGGCTTTTCTAGAAAAAAATTTACCCCCGCTGTTGAGGAAGAACCGAACACCCTGGATATCCTACTTTATTAGTAAAGAGAACTCTTAAAAATATGCTCCACCCCCTGGATATCCACTTTATAAAGATGCTTATCCCTGGATATAGTATTTTTTTTTACTTGAAAGGACACTTTAGCCCCTGGATATCCGCTCCCTTGTAGATATTTAACCCCCTGGATATCTAATTTTGGACAAATATCGTTAACCCCCATTGATATCCGATATGCTCAACAGGGGGACACGGACTATTTCTGGAAGAGCCGATTGCACCCACTCCTTTAGAATATCAGCAAAAGTTGGTCTTTCGAAAAGTTGAAAGACGTCGATAAACGGTTTTTCGACATTTTTTTGAAAGTTCAAATTTCGAAACTTTTGAATTGCATAGAAAGTTGGTCTTTCGAAACGTTGAAAGACGTCGATATACGACTTTTTGACATCTTTTTGAAAAATTGAAAGTTCATATTTATAAAATTTTGAAATACATAGAAGTTCGTCTTTCGAAAGATAGAAAGTTGTTGGAAGATGATTTTTTGACATCTTTTTGAAAAATTGAAAGTTCATATTTATAAAATTTTGAAATACATAGAAGTTCGTCTTTCGAAAGATAGAAAGTTGTTGGAAGATGATTTTTTGACATCTTTTTGAGAAATTGAAAGTTCATATTTATAAGATTTTGAAATACATAGAAGTTCGTCTTTCGAAAGATAGAAAGTTGTTGGAAGATGAATTTTTGACATCTTTTTGAAAAATTGAAAGTTCATATTTTTAAAATTTTGAAATACATAGAAGTTCGTCTTTCGAAAAATAGAAAGTTGTTGGAAGATGAATTTTCAACAAAATTCAACAAACTTGTAAGTTCGTCTTTCCAAATCTTGGAAAAATAGAGAAGTTCATCTTCCTAAAAGTCGAAAGACATCGAAAGATGAGCTTCCAATATCTTTCAACAAATTTGAAACTTCATCTTTCGAAAATTTTGGAAATTTGTTGAAAGTTGATCTTCTCAACATCTTTCGAAAATGGAAAGATAAGATTTCGCCCAGTGTTTGGCACGAAGGTGCATGACCATAAACCCTCGAATGTGACGGAGCCCGATTTTCGAAAAAAAATTTTTGGGCAAATTTGGGCCAAAAAACAACTTAAAAACGGGTTTTTTGGACTTTGTGAAAAATTGGATCATTGATTTTTTCTGATTTTTAGGATGAAAGTAGGGTACAATCATAGTTAAAGGATGGCTCAAGCAGATTTTTGCAAAAAAAATTTTTTGGCTCAAAAATCGAATTTTTATCTATAAGAACCACTTTGAATAAGAATACATCAATGTTCTTAGCCATATTATTATTATTATTTTTATTAGTTTTTTTACGATGAAAATGTCACGGTGGAGGGTAATTATTTGAGTTTTCTGTAAACACTTATTATTTTTTTGGCTGAAAAACGAATCTTTATTTTTTTGTATTTTGACCAGTTATGTCTTATGTGTTTCATTGTTTCAATGTTCACTGATTAGTTTGATAACCAGGTAGGTCCATAAAAGTATCGCTTGTTTTTGTTTCTTCGGACACTTTCTTATTTTTCATGACCCCGCGTAACTTATCATACTTGTCGATAATATCCATCTTCCCAAAAACAGATTTGAGATGTTTGGCAGATCTAGACTTGCATCCATCTCCATCGATTGGGGCTGGTAGAAAGGATTTGATCGTTACAGATGGCTGCTGATCGTCAACTAATACAGGCTTTGGATCTGTTGGTGGTAATGGCTTTTTTTCGTAGCTTTTTTTGTGATTATATTCTCTTTCTCAGTATTTTGGATCGGGGAAACAGTAGCTGTGACAAATGTTCTCTTTGGTCTTTTGTATGGCGGAAAAAGAGGTGTGCTTTGTTTGAATTGCGTTTTGCTACCCTTCGGTGAAGATGGTTTCGAAGTTGATTTGTAAGTAGATTTTGAAAGAGTATTTAATTCAATTAATCCCTTGTTATCGTCATTTACAACGTTGAAAGCAGGGATTAAACGGTGCATATCTGTCATGCATATTGTCCAGCATTTTTTTAAATGTTCGATTTCCTGTTTAATGGTGTAATAACTTCTAAAGTGGTGTTTTAATTTCGTTGATTCAGCTTTGGTGATGTCAAAAAACTTAATGCCACTATTCGTCTCTTTCCAATACGCCGGACCAAGCAAAATATAGTCTGAAAGACGCTCTAGGTGACTTTGAAAGTCACGAGGGTACTTTTGGATATCTTGAAAATAGAAAAACGAATCTAACTTCGGAGGAAAATTTGATGCCTTTTTTTTGATAACATTTGCGCGGGAATTACTTTTGCAACGCTCTTGATTTTTTGCTTGAAGCCGGATGAAGCTGTTATAAATAACATGATCAGGAT
The DNA here is from genome assembly GCF_902728285.1 of Clytia hemisphaerica. Lineage (NCBI taxonomy): Eukaryota > Metazoa > Cnidaria > Hydrozoa > Leptothecata > Clytiidae > Clytia > Clytia hemisphaerica. Next base: position 80,288 of record NW_027104052.1, read on the forward strand.
GGTGATTTGAAGTGAGGTTAGTGGCCGTTTTGATGGAATTAAAATTTCTTTCCTCCTCTTCTGCGTTCGACCATATGCCGTCTATGATACGAAACTGCAACGGAGCATGCATTACAAGGGAATGGTAATACTGACCAAAAAGCTTCCTTGTTGTGAGGCGTCTAGGTGGTACAAAATATTCCTTCAAAATGAGATAATGGCGAAAGATGAGGTTGTGGAGATCTGTGATCTCAGCAAGAGTTAACAACAAGTCATGGAAAGGAAAATCTTTAGGTACAGTCAAACAGAGGCTTATCAAACTTTCACGATAATCGCACCCTTTTTCGATTCTTTACCGTTAAAAGAAATCTTTTTAAGGTTTTCAAAATGTTTTTTCTTTTTCTTGCTTAAGTGATGTGGAATTTCATCAAGTAAGTTTTTGATATGCTCTTTGATAACGTGTGGTTCAACAGGCAAAACTTGGTAAGACTCAAGATTGTGATTAGAGAGTGGTCGAGTTGGACGATTAACAATTAATGCTGGCACACGGTGATTCCCGCACATAGTTTCGGATAAAGTGGCCTGTAGCTCTTTTTTGGTCGTCTCTTTTGAAGGGTCCTTAGCTGAACAAGGGAGGGGAACCTTTCTTTGATTCAATTCCTTTTTAATTGTCTCGACATCCAATTTTGAACAATAATTAGTTTTCTTACTGCGTGCAGCTTGTTTAGATTTATTACTGTACAGCACCTTGTCTATACGGTCTTGTAGTGACAAATATTCTACATTATGGCAGTAGGAGAAGTCGGTTGATCTTGGAGCTGAAATAGGGCAAACCCAACAGAAGTAGTTGCCACCCTTTTGTTGGCCTCATTCAGTTTGACACGCTGGCCCGTCACCTGAATAAAATAAAATAACATTCTATTTGTATCGTCATCCAGTATTTAAAATATCTAAATTAGAATAGATGGTTTGTCAGAGTATTCAGTCTAAAAAGTGATCAAGATACCATATATTTGGTTCATTTTTGTAAAGCGTAAAGAAATATTGAAGGCATACACCTGTTTTTTCTATCATTCCAAAGAATAGGCCTGTTGTTCCAGATCCCAAAAAGTTCTTATCAAACAAAAAACGCGTATCTAATTCATTGAAAAGTATTTTTAAAAACACCCCTGTCTCAGTGTCCCGGTGGAACCTTTTTCTTCAGTGGAGATGAAAATTTATACCGAAATCCAAATGGGGATATAGAAAATCTTTTATTTCCAGCTCGAAAAATCCAGTAGGGATGGTTTTGGAGTGCAATTTTTTTCCATTTAAATTTGAATGGGGATAAAATCATAAAGCAATTTCCCAGTGGGGTTGAAATTGCAGGGTACTTTTCCACCGGGGACGATCTTTTGGCCTATTTTCCCACTGGGGCGGGGGTCAACAGGGTCTGTGACACAGGGGTGTTTAAAAAAGAATAGTAAAGAATAAATGCAAACCTTTGAAGAAGCGCATGTCTTTTATCGAGGTTCCATCTACATCAATGTCGAAGTTTAAGCATTGAAGGTCCTCCAATCTAGTGTCACTATAGAACAATTGCTCATCATTTGAAGGACATCTTGCTAACAAATACATCTGTGGGGATTTGATTTTAGATTTAACATTCAATTTCTTTCCTGAAAACACGAATTTAACCATAGATCAGGTTGAATTTTCAGTCATAATGTTAAGTTAGTCGACTGTTTGGATCCGACTGCTTTTATTATACTGATAAGCGTAATAATGAATTCCTTTTTGATAATAGACTCTAGAGCATGTAAATTAGATACAGTATGCTGAATGAACGAGGACTGAATGACATTCGCAACGAGATAGAGGTGTTTGTCAGTTCTTAGAAAACTATACTCGAAGCAGGCTTTATTCAAGAAAAAACAAAAACAAAAAAAACAACAAGTATGTCATACAGGGTGTCCTTAAAAAAACGTACAAAATTTTATATATAAAAAAATCCTCATAATTTATGCAACTTTATATAATTTTTTTTACGGAGACCCTAATTGCCAGTTTTTCGTTTGAAATGAACTGAAATAACCGGGATACCTGTTTTTGCATGGTATTCTTCATTGGTGTAGAACAAAGCTTTGTCATATGTCATACAGAAGGTCATTTGGAGATGCCCGTGGTTGGAAACAGATGAACCATCATGCCACCAGGACAAGTGTCTTTTTCTATGGAAAGTTTTTAAAAGATCGAGAAGTGCATCATGTAGGAGATTTGCATCAAAATGTTCTTCAAGTCTTTCGAATTCTGATTCGATCTTGTTTAGGTCCATCGACGCATATTCATTGTCGGAAAATATGCGCATGTAAGAGTCATTTTGCACATCCCAATCTCGCCTATGCCCCTTAATCCATGGTATCATTGTTTTCATATTCTGTGATCGATTTTCTTGCATCTTTTTAAATTGCATACTAAGCATCTCATTTGGTTGTTGAGTAGAAAAATTCTCATTAGCATTAAGTTCCTGTAAAACAGATTTAAACATCTCATTCTTGTGAATGTTTGAATGATGTCCATCTGATTTAGAAACATCAGTATCCACCAGCATGGAATCACAGATTTCTCTAATTCCTTGATATGCCTTTGAAATTTTGTAGACGTTATCATTTGAAATGTTCTGTAGCCCTTGAGCTTTTATCATTTCTTTTATGAATCGATTAATATGCTCTAATCTCATATCACGTGAAATGTTCTGACCTTTTCCTCCGTATTTATTGAAGAATCGGTTCCAGACAAGTTGATGTGCTGTTTTAGGGGTGAGGAGAGCCAACCAGCAAGCTTTCAATCTTAGAAGGCTATAACTGTATTTGGTGTTACCCATCATGCGGAAGAGCAATTGAAAAATTTCATATACATTCATCAATCGATTCCCATCACCTTCTCGCACTGCATCATCTGCATCCAACAGACACAAACCCCAACTCATCAAAAAACAGCTATACTTAAACAACGAATCATCTTTTTGTGTAGATTTAGTATTGCTCTGTGGCAGCTGTTTTTGTTTGGTGTCTACAAACGTTGTGTCAGGAGTGTTGGTTAGAGTTGACTGTAGCTGTTGTTTAGTCGTTACCAAAGATGGAATCGTTGTAGGATTAACAGATGCCTTTGGGGTTGATTGTTGTTTTCTAATGACCGGTAGTGGTGGGGTTCTTTTGAAGCTAACAGCTGCTTTGGGCGTTGATGGTTGTTGTTTACCAACAAACCTTGGGATCTTTGTGGGATTAACAGCTTGTTTTGGGATAGATAGTGGATGTTTAACGGCCAGTAATGATGGGGTCTTTGTTGGGTTAAGATTTACATTTGGGGTTGATAGTTGTTGTTTAACCACTACGAGCCTTGGAATCTTTGTGGGGTTAATAGTTGCGTTGGTTGATTTTGATTGTTGCTGTTTAACGACTTCGAAAGGTAGGGTCTGTTTAACTGCAGCATTGGTATGTTTTGATTGTTCTTGTTTAACAGCTATGTAAACAGGCGTCTGTTTAGCATTGACTGCTGCATTTTTCTGGGTTGCATCTTGTTGTTTGATAGCTATGTACAATGGCGTCTGTTTTGGGTTTATAGCTGCATTGCTCTGAGTTGACTGTTGTGGTTTTGCAGGATGGTTAGGTTTGGAAGTTGGCAGCTTGGCCATTATTTTTATGTTAGAGAATCTTCCTCGTGCATTTCTCATCACACTAGGGCTTGAAGATTTTAAACGTAAGGCGTTCAAAACATTAGGGCTGCATAGTAGCACACGTGAGTTGGTTAGCCCGTTGACATTAGTGTATCTTGTACGAGCATCTGCAATTAGGGTTGGTTTGAAGGGTTCGATAGACTTATCTTTGCTTTGCAAATCTTTATTGGTATAATCTTTAGTTATCGATTCTCGTTCTAACGCAACATTGTCTTCCTTTTCGCTATCACCTTCCTTTTGTATGGATTCCAACAAGGTTCTATAATGATAGAATTCATGGTTATGGGATACATAAAAATACACTTGGAGACCTTTAATTATTTTTGTCAATTTATCTTCAAATTGACGAATGCAGCCTGCAATATGAGGATACTGATTTTATGTTGACAATTTTCTTGAGAAAGTACAGTTACACAAGATATTTAGTAATTCAGTCTTAAAGGCCTGATAAGCATTATGTTTGAGCTGTCAATATTTCAAAAAGTAAAAACTTCAAAGTGAAAAAGTCAAAATATAAACTAAAAACTAGAATTTCACCTAAGATGAGGCATTACATAAGTTTCGATCATCACAGAAACCCTTCCATTAAGCCATCGCTTTTTTGCATCACCATCTTTGATATGCTCTGGAACGCAGTCGTCATCAACAGTTTCCATACCCTCTTGCTTTAGGAATGCAGACACGATCAATGCTTCCAATTGTATCAGAAAAAATTCTTTGATTTGTTCATATCTCTGTTTGATATCTCCAAGAGCTTAAGGGTTACCAGAGCGAACGGCGTTGCACTTGTACGTACCCTTATCCATTCCAGAAAGATGCATCTTGATGACTGACTGAAAAATGAAAATAAGAATTAAATTACCCGCGTTGAATTATGAGACTATTTATATTGTAAAGCGGTACTGCATTAAGAACAAGCAGAACATATCTATGTAATTTCTTACTAAATAATGTCTCTAATAAAAATTTCCTTCATTATTCTTACATCATAGGCTGTCCGGATACAATGCCAATCTTCAAATTTAGGAAACAAAGCCTCTAGTCTCTGTTGACTTGTGACAATAATACGTTTCTCGCCCTTTCTTCTGTTACCTGGCAATGAAAAAGAGGAATTCAACGAGTGAACTTTTTTGAAAATTTAAAGAATGATTTCATTTTATTCAATATAATTATCTTAAAATGTATAAAAATTGATTAAATTCACCTGGTCACCACCAACAAAGATAATGTTTTTATTTCCTTTTGCGTATTTATCTTGAAGAAACTTAAAAATCTCTAACATGTCTTCGTTCTTGTTTTCGTTCAGCGTTAGTAGTCCAAGTGGAATCTTAAAATTGAATTTGAAGATGATTTCATTAATCATGAAAAGATTTCTTACTGTATTGTTCAGTGTTTTATAACAGAGACCCTGGCACTCTAATCCTTGATATTATAATCTTTAACAATGAAATCACAATGAAATAAAAAAATACTTTATGAAATGAAATATTGAAGTGATACCTCTTCAGACTTTTGTGCCATAGTTTCTGAGTAAATGTGATTAATGTGATGTTTGACTTTGATATCATGAAGTTTGTTGACTCTTTTCACCAAAATTATGGCGCAGAGATTAGTGAGATCAGTTTTGAGGTACTTGATTGTTGACTCAGTGGGAAAAAATTCGTTTACGTCCACCTACATAAATGGAAAAATTTGAAAAAATTTATTGTATATTTTTTAAGATTTTGAGAATCTTAGTCCATCTTTGTCGATGAGTTTGCTTTAGCTATTAAAATCAATCAAATGTATGGTTAATTATATAGTCTTTAACAAGGATTTGGATATATTTTGACAGGAAAGGAATTCTTTATCTGTACTAAAACTCAATTATTTTTTATATCTCCAAAGTGTCTCTGATGGAAATCACTAAGATGGTCACCAAACACTGGATCAGCAATGGCAATCATATTAACCCAGTGGTAGGTGGATGTTTTGTTTTTATTTGTTTGATGTTTGACACCAATATTCAAGTCCAAATTGTCAATAATTAGCTGGAAGGTCTTTAGCTGAAAATTAGTGGAGATCTTAGTTAATTAGTGCACAAGATATTGTCACTTGTATTGTTCAATTTTATGAAAGGGAAATTTTAATCAGTTTGAAAAAAAAGAAAATAGTTAGAAACAAGTCACAACCATCAATTTTGATTGATAGTAGTTGTCACACTAAATCACAAATATAAAATCAAACCTACCATTTCAATCCAATTCAAGAGTCCTGCATCGTGATTAATTCCTTGTTCATACAGCTTTTCTCTAGTCGTTAGGGGGCAGCTTGTTAATCCCAAGTGATTTAACATTGAAAGACCCTTCAAAATAACCCATTGAACATAATTTAAAAAATTTAATCATGGCAAATCTTAAACGGTTACACATTAATTGAAAATTCCAACAAAAATTATATTATTTTTAGGTTCCAAAATAAAGAAATCTCAGATGATCTCAGATAGCCAAAATAGCTTAAAGTGAAAAGATGATTCTTCTATTTCAAACAAAAGGTGTGAATTAATTGCTAGATATTTAATCTTTTTTTAATAACGTTACAGCGAAATGTAATTAGTGAGGTGACAAACTCACATTTAATTTAATACAATCTCTAGACTTATAATCATAAAACATGTATACGAACCCATGTCCCAAACACTTACATTCTCATTCATTCCACATTTTCGGGCAACAAGTCCAAGTTTGTGGGCAAAGGCACTCAGGTGTTTTCTTTCGAGATGAACCATTGTTGCCAGTAATATGGTTGCTTTTTTTTTCACTTGAGCACAAAATCTGTGTCAACAGCTGAAACATAGTTTTGGCCCGACTACTAAATTCCAGTTTCATTTGAGCAATGTCTATTGTTCTGATGTGTTCTGGGGAGATGTCTCGCAGAATACTAGGCTGTTTTAATCCACTCAAACCATCAATCTCACTTCGACATTTCATTGCTATGCATTCAATAACTTCTATAAGCAATTCATCTGAATTACAGATTGCTTTGGCAGCTAATCTGGTCAAATTGGTTGAAAGATACTTGGCGATTTTGGCATAATTCTTTTTCAATGTTCTTTGTACCCTTTTTCCACCTTCATTTGTTCCTATGACCTAATAGGGAAAGACAAAAAATCCTTTTAGTACATCAACATTTACACAATTTTAAAAGCAAAATCTATTTTCTTAGAATTTTAACCCCTAAGAGAAAAAAAGTAGGTCCTTGAAATTAGCAAGTTCTTATAATTCACAAAAAGGTGAAAAAGTTACCTTTGCTTCATTGTATGCTATTGTTCTACTAGTTGATGGAATCTTCTCGGTCAAAATAACACCATTCTAACCAAACAATAAACAGTCTTTCAGAATTTCAGAAAAAATCAATTCAGGGATTTCAGAACCAATTTTGTTTTTAATTTTTTAAGAATTTCTTGCTTATAGGAAAATAAGTCTCCCAAATTGGTCAGGTTTTAGGATCACCTTGTAGGCCTATTTTGAACAAAATAAATTCACTCTGGTTAGTTTTATTACCTCCTTCTCATTGGCAATCAATATTCTTTGTGGTATGTTTGTTGGTCTGTTTTGAATAGTTTGAATTTCTGAAAGTGGCGTTCTTCTATGTGGCGTTGCTGCTGATTTGGGAGGTTTAGTTTGAATTCTTCTTGGAATTTTGGAAAGTGGAGACATTAGTTCCTTTTGTGCTGGAGACTTTTTAGGAGTACTTTGAACCTTTTGCAAAATCTTTGATGTTGGCATTTGTTGAGGATTGATCCTGAAGTTAATTCGTTTCCTTGAGAGTGGTTGAGTTGGTGTTGCTATTCTCTTTGTTGTTATTTCTTCTTCAAAATACGCTGAAAAATAATCCCATGTGGGTATGCTTATTTTCAATAGACCTTTCGGCTAGGTGTGATGTCATTTTGGATAATAATAAACACCAGCATAAATCAAGATAGCCCCCCCCCGCCTTTCCAAAAGATGCAAGGGAAACTTTATTATTATTGTTGTTTCCCTTGCATCCATTGAAATGTGATTTACCAGTATGCTAAACCTTTCCTAGCGAAAGGTCAATAACTGCTGCTGTATCCGATCTTTCTTATTTTCAAAATGACAAAGGGTTAAGCTTGCCAGGGCCAGACCGTCTACAGTTTTCAGTCTATATAAATGATGATGTCGTCTGGTAACTAGGGCTGTGAACTAAATTTGGTGGGTCTATATGTAGCCGAAAAAGGTCAATACTTACATTTTATTGCCAAAAGCTGCTCTTTGAACTGTGCTTGTTGATATACCATGTTATCCCGCATCAGTAAGATTCTCGCGATTTCATTGGTCGAAAGACATCACGTGGAGGTGGGATATAAACCGTATCTGTCTTCCTCGCATTCGATTGAGAAAAAAAAGAAGACATTGCATATTGACGAATGCGCTTTCGAATGTTTTGGTCAAAATTCGAATGTTTTGTTTTGAAAAGACAAAATAAAACAAGTGGAAAACAGTGATTGAGAATGTTTGTGTCAATAGGATGCAGAAAATATTCAAGTTATTTTTATTTTTATTTTTCTTTGGTTGATATGGATTGAGCAAGACTTTCAATTGCGATGCAATAAAATGGCACTTTCACATATCCCGATTTTACAGTTTGCTCTTTATTGTAAGTATCTGCTTGGAGAGTTTTGAAAAATTTTCGTGCTTTTGGAACACATGCAAAGGGACTTCAACGGGATAAATCCGTTGAACGGTCGTCTCGAGGTGGGATACAGGATATACAGGGATCAGTAAAAACCGTATTGGGACTAGGCAAGCCTCGCCACCAATACGGTTTTTACTGACCCTGTATATCCCGTATCCCACCTCGAGAAGACCGTGTAACTAATATTATCTACCTTCTTTAATTTAGTTTTACATTTTGAGCAAAATCTTAACTTTTGGAACTGGGCACATTGCAGCAGTGAATCACAATCAGGTAGAATATTTCTAACCAAGTTGAGATTAGGTGTAAGTGTCTCATATGAGCTTATTTTTTGTATTTTAAAATTGCCACCACAAAATATACACGTCTGCCTAATTAACTGAAACTTTATTTCAGAGGTCCCAATTTGTACTGCTTTTTTCTTTGGTGTCGCCATTTCACCTCAATATTTACCAGGGAAATCAAATCCATAACACAGCAGTTAGCTGTCTGTGAAAATTTTTTTTTTTGTTTTGACTTTCACTTTCATTTTCCATCGAAAAAAAATAGATTTAGCGCGCTTTCTTTTATCCAATCAGATACCGGTATCTAGTCACGTGTCATAATTCTTCCCCAGACCCGAACGCAGATTTGTAAAATTTCGCTGGAGAAACTTTTCAGATCATCATATGCCTTAGCAATGGTGATCGGTTATGAGATTAAAGTTACCTGGGTAAGACGGGTTTCTATTTTTGGATTCTTTTTCACCCGAAAAACTCGAGTAAATTGCTCATCGGGATTTTCGGGCAAACCTCACGTCAATTACTTGAGTTTTACCCTAGTATTACCCAAGTTAGTTTACTAGGGAAAATAACATTTACCTTATTCGTGATAATTAATGATAGGGATTGAATTTTAAAATGAAACTTAGCATGATAGGGCTTTGGTACGTACCACACCCTTTAAAAATAATAACTTCCATTCATGATAGTTTCTGAGAAAGTTTTTTTTATGAAACTTAGTATGATAGACACTTGGTGTATAACTTCTATTTAGTATCCATCCAACGTCTTATTTGTTATAATGAGAAAGGGTTTTTTTAGATTTTTTAAGGCAATTTTTCAACGTTTTTCATGAAAGGAAGCATATGTGCAGTCGCCCCTAAATTGACTAGTAAATAGCATGCAACAGATGCACATATCCTATTAAACACCCCTGCCTCGCTGACCACGTGTGAATTTTTTCGCAAATGGGAATCCCTTTTATTTTATGACTGGGTATAATGATTTTTAGTGTTTTCAATCACAAGTATCCAGTGGGGATGGGAAATTAAGATTTATTTTTACAGTGGGGATAGTATAATATTTCATTTTTCCAATAGGGACAGAATGTAAAGGGTTTTCCTCCACCGGGGACGTGACACAGGGGTAAATTAAATTGGCATTATCAAGGCTCATTATGTAGACATTGAAAATAATTTTCTGTATATTTCAAAAAAAGGTGTCATAGTGTTTTCACATTTGAAAAACTGCATGTGTATAAACTCTAAATCTCTTGTGCGAAACTTTAAATACATGCGAAATAACCTCGAAATGAACCCATGCTAAATGGACGTTGAATGTTTTTTCCAATCTCAAAGGGTGTGATATAAGCCATCGAAATTTGAAAATTCAATAATCATAAAAAAGACGTTAAATGGATGTTAAATGGACGTTATCATTTCCAAACGTGTGGTTTATGTTTATGTTTCTTTTCTTTAAAGTTGATGCAAAGTAGTACAATGTGTACTTAGCTCGAGGCTAATCAATATCAACTATTAATTACAAATCTATCTAGAAGGTTGATACTCAAGATCAACTATTATTTACAAATTAATTTAAATTCAATCAATGAAACCAACGCCATGGATAAAAGTGCGACAGTTTCGGCAAGGACGAGTAGTGGGCCTCCATTGCTTGATTTCTTTTTTAAATAGACGATATCGGCTTAACGAATTCTCCCCGAATGATTACCCATGATGCATTGCGCAAAAAAATTCACGGACTTTATTGACTTACTGAATTTTTTTGCGCAATGCATCATGGGTAATCATTCGGGGAGAATTTCGTTAAGCCGATATCGTCCATTCATTTAGGTTATTAAGTTTTTAAAGTCATCGGGAAGGGTAGCCCAGATTTTAGGTCCCAGGAAAGCTAAAGACGATTTTCCATTCATTTCACTTTCAACTACTCTACTACGAAAGGAATTCCTTTTTCTCGTTTTGATCTTACATTGGTTTTTGAGAAATATTTCACTTTCTGATTCATTGAGTTTTGATTTAAATAGCTCTGTGGATAAGGATTGAATTGCTCGTTGATGGAAGGTGGAACCGTTGTCAAGTTTCAACAGATCATCGAATGATGAGTTGTAGTCTGAGTAAACGATTCTCAAGCATCTTTTATGTAGATTGTTGATTTTATCCTCTAGAGCTCTGCTATGAAACATCCATATGAGAGGACAGTAATTGAAGTGGCATTTAATGAAAGCATTCATCAAGCGTTTCTTTTTTTCTAAAGTGAGATATGTGCTCATTCTGGCTAAGGCGGTTATTTTCAAACTAGCTTTCTTGCAAAGATTTTCTATATGCGATTCAAATGTCAAAAGATTATCGAAGGTTACTCCAAGAATCTTTGACGTTTTGGTATTGAAAACAGTTTCTTCTCTAATATTTAGATAGAGCGAGTCGTCAATGATGTGAACTATTAGCTGACATTTGTGTCCTGCCAAGCGATTTCCATACAGCAAAAACACACACCGGTTTTGACTCGCAACACACCGGTTGAAATCGGTTTTTCCCGACTTAAACCGGTTTAAAACGGTTGAGAAATCGGTGTCAAAGTTTCTAAAATTGAGTATCTTGAGCTTGTTGATTTTACATACAAACCGGTACAAACCGGTGCAAAACGGTTTGAAAAGCGATCTCTACCGGTTTTGGAACCGTGTCAACCCGGTTTACGGAGCCGACAAAATAAATTTAAGATTTAATCAGTAGCAAAAACTGTAAATTGTTTCAAATTACTGACTTAAATCCTGAGAAGTGGCCGGTGTTTGGAAGGTGGTTGGTTGCTGTCACCCAATCCTAAATTTAGGGAGGTGGGTCTGATAGTCTATCTTGAAGATTATAAAATTTTGAACAAGATTTTTTACGATCGTTAAATTTAAGATGAAAAAGCTTCTTCAAAAGTAGTTCCTCCCAAAATAATACCTTAAGGGAACCTTTTTTGGTGAGCACTAATTTTGACGAACGGACAAATCTAAGATTTTTTAATTTCGGCGAGAACTAATTTTGACCCATCCCCACTGAATCTTCTGACTTGAAAACAAAACAATTGAAATCCCCAGCAATAAAGAGTATGGGATTATTAATCCCCGTCGAGTTTTAGTCCGTTATTTTTACCCCCACTGGCTGAAAAAATCCCACCGGGACTGTGAGAAGGGGGTGTCTTTAAAAAGATCGATAGTGATACAGGGGAGAGTGAGTGCACATTGAACAATATTAATTAAATATGCAAAAGTTGTTTATCAAAACGCTTTATTAAACAACTACATTCCTCTCTCTTTGAAATTCAAAAGAGAAGGTAAATGTCTAGACTTGTAAAATCAGTCTGATTGACTGAGATTTCAGATTTTTTGGAAACCGGTTTAGATCGGTTTGAACCGGTTGCACGAACGATCGGCACCGGTTTGAACCGGTGTGAACCGGTGCAAAGATCGGTTTTTCGATAACCGGTTTAAATCGGGTGGTATGGAAATCGCTTGGCAGGACACATTTGTCAGCATTACCAACCATTTGATTAATCGAAAGCCATGTGAAAATTTTTTCTGCTACAGAGCTTAGTTTACCACTTACTTCAGTCCAGGTAGGAGCACTAACATAGGGTGTCGTATCGTCCGCATAATTCGCAACCTTAGTATCCTCAATTATGAAAAAGGGGTCACAGATATAAATATTGAAAAACAGAGGGCCAAGGATTGATCCCTGGGGAACACCATCCTTGATCTTGATCCAGTTACTCAGTTCGTTG